>NW_028145529.1:727500-785000 GCF_977016875.1 Pavona decussata | reverse complement strand
GTTTGTTATTTATCTTTGTTTAGCATTACATTATAAATTCAAATGTAACTTCAAATTACTTCTACTTTCAACTGAAGATGGTCGTTGTACGACCGAAACATGTCTTGTAAACTCAAATGTGTCGTTATTTTTATAAAAATTGTTGCTAGTCTGCTTCTTTCTAGATCCTTTAGTAATAATCTTCAGAACACAAAGCTTTGCATGTTTCAGACCCATTGATGTGGTGAAAGATATGCGAATTCTTATCAGATTTTAAATGTTCGCGAACACGTGTAGCAAGATGACGGTTTGTCTCACCGACATAACAGGCGTTACAGCGTGATCGTAATCACATCTTTAACACTAAAAAAGCTCTTGATCTTGTAGCCAGCAAAAACCAATTCAACTTAATTCCAAGAAAAAAAGCGGGTAGTTCTTCACTATTTTTTTTTTCATTTCAAGGGAAGCTTTGTAAAAACTAAGCGACGAAAACCCGAGTTTGTCTTTTTTACACACTTCATCTTATCAATGTACCATGATGACCGGCCAATAGGGATTAGATACACGCGGTACGTTATAATGGTATTAGTTTATTAATAATATACATGAAAAAATTAGAGATGTGCATTTTTAGTTAACATAGTGCAGAAGAGAGGCAATTCAGTGCAAAAAGAGGTAACAAACGAAGCATTCTGATTGGTCAATGATCAAAGAAACTATCAGATAGCCAATCAAATGCGAGCACTGGATGGCGCAAAATTTGGATAGACTGAAAAATTTGCGAGCTTAACAATGGCCGGCGTTTTAAGTAGGTTTCCTCAGGTTTTCTTTCGCCACTGCGACAACAATACAGGAGCTGAAAAACAGCTCTATAAACGAAAACACGGTGAAAAGCACTGAATTTTGGTTGTCGGTATGGAAAAAGTGGTGTTTAGAGAAGAGAATTGCCGAGGAAATCGAAAATTACGAGTCGGCTGAGGTTATCACACTGCTCGAGGGATTCTATGCCAAAATTAAAAACAAACAAGGCGAAGATTACGAACCAGAAAACCTGAAAGTGATGATTGCTTCGCTTGATACACTACTTGAAGAACAAAGGCTATAGTCTGTCCATTGTTCGCGAAAGAGAGTTCAGTTCCTCCAAACAAGTACTGGACGGAAAAGCGAAACAGCTTAACATGGCTAGCCGCCCCCAAGAAGAAGAAATTCTCTGGAAGAGCGCGAGAAACTCGGTGCTAAAAATCCAAACTCCTTAATTCATACAATGTGGTGGCTACTTACCCAACAGTTTGGTCACCGTGGAAGGCAGGGACACCACGGGTGAAAGGTGATGACGGCCTTGAATTTGTTGAGTTTGCTGAAGGGCCAACGAAAACCAGACCTGGAGGTTTGAACGCAAAGCCAAGACAGTTTCAGCCAAGAATGTTCCAGACCGGTGGAGAGAGATGTCCACTTGTCAGTACATCAGCCGTAGGCTTCCCAATCTCAGGACGAGTGGTCCATTTTATCTCTCGATAAAATACAACAGAACTCTTGTTGGCAAGATGAAGAAAGCAAATCTCGAGAGGTCGTCGATTGCAAAACTCACTGGTCACAGAAATATCCAGTCTTTCAGAGTCTTGAGATGACTATGATGAAGCTGACGAAGACGAACAGTGACAGCTTTCGTGGGCTATCTCAAAAGGAAATAACACATCAAAACCCATGCCAGTGGCAGGTGGTTCATCTGGTCCTTCTGCTTCAAGTGCAGTAACTCCACAAATGATGAGCTCACAAGCGCAGAATCTGATTAATTCCTTCGCTGACTGCACTGTCACATTTAACCTCAACAGCAAGACCTCGCCTCGCTGTCTTGAAATTTTTTTCATGTCTATTATTAATAAGTAATCACATGATTTTTCTCGTGCAATTTGGAATAAATAAGCACTTGTAATTTTTTGAAAGACTACAAATTGCACTCGCCCTGCGGGCTCCTGCAATTCTGTTAGTCTATGAAAAAATTTACTCGTGCTTATTTATTCCAAACTGCACGAGAAAAATCATGCGATTACCTATACTAAATATGGCATCACTTCCTGTATGTTTTTTACAATGATTTCCGCTTTCTCATCTTTTATTTGTATCGAACAACTTTTGGTTATGTCTTTGCTTTTGCTTACATCTTTGCTTTTAATTAATTGGACCTAACATTGATATATGCACCGTTCGATATTTTGTCCGTAAAGGGCCTTCATACTTGTGCTTTATGATTGGCGATCATGAGCTCTAGCTCGCCGAAAAATCTAGCACTGAAGTATTTACACGTATCCAATTCTGGATAACAATCTATAATGCTGCTCCATCGGTGCTGTTGACTGCTAGAGCTAAGCAATATGATGTGAAGTAAACAAGGATTGTTGGAAAATGTAGATTTTTACTGCCTTGCTGAATAGGGCTTTTGTCATATCACTGATTATTGGTTTACTGGTTGCAAATGTAACTAACATTGTTTTTAAAATTCCACTATCTTTCACAAGGGACATAGAAAACGTTCTAGCCCAAGTACACCTTGCAACAGTCAGATTTTGCCCACACAGGAGTACTTAAGAGCGACTCTCCCTTAGAACCTCATTTTCAATTTTTGTCTGTTGTAGAAAATAGAATTCGTTGAAGACTCTTCTATCAACTTCTCTTGAAAAGTAAGTAACAAATATGAAATACTAATTGAAAAATTTGTTTTTTTTTCTTAAATTTTGTGATTCGAACTTTTAAAAACCCGGGGCGTTCTGTAAACCCATTGGTGAGATGTGAATTTTGCAAGACACAGTTTTATTACAGTAATTAAATTACAGCTTATGATTGAAATTCATCGTAATATAAATGTGAACGGTCATCTTCGATAACTAGCGAATTAGGAGGTTTGAAAGATCTGTATTCTTCAGAACTAACAACTGCAAGTCCTGCAAAATTTGAGATTTCGCCACTGGGTTTCAAGCACAGCCTGGTGTACAAAAAGTTCGAATAGAAAGTTTTAAGAAAGTTAAATTTTTCCGTTCGTATTTTATATCTGTTACCTACTTGTCAAGAGAAGTTGATGGATGTGTAATCAACTTAATCTATTTATTTTAGATAAAAATTGAATATGGGGATCTTAGAGATTGCCGAAGATATCCCTTAAAGCCTTAAAGTCGCACAGCGAAATAGACCAACTGGAAGTTTAGAGAAAGTGAATAACGATTGAAACTTCACCAATTTTCAGCCTTATTTGTACAGGAAAAGGTTCTCAAGACCAAAATTTCGTTTGATCGTAAAAGGAATTTTTCTGTCCTTTGCTAGTTAAACAATAATATGAAAGGACATTATACCAGTTTATAGTTTATGCAAATTACAAGCTTTTTAAAACTTAATTTAATTTTCTGTTGTATGCAATAAGTAAATTTGGGTAGGATAGGCAGTTTAAATTTCGTTTGGCTAAATCCCTATATACATATTTGAAATGAAGAGCTATGCGTCACTCTTATTATTGTGAAAGTTGTTGGTTGGAAACCATTTTTGAAACATTTGCTGTAAGTTCATTAGCAAAACGCCACGACCTAATTTCCTTAAGATCTCTGGTCATTTCATCCTGTAAAGCCGCCACTGAACTGCAGCGCAAGAAAGGCAATCTAGCGTCGTGAGCAAATAATCTAGCCATTCCGTATTCTAGAGACTTTGGAAAGTCTTTACACATGTGAATATAAGTAATGGTAGCGGACCCAAAATGGAGCCCACATGTTATATTTGCCATTGACGAGATCACCCCTTTTTCGTAACATCGTTGCTGCCTATAATGATAGATAGATAGATAGACAGACAGACAGACAGATAGATAGACAGATAGATAGATAGATAGATAGATAGATAGACAGACAGACAGACAGACAGACAGATAGATAGATAGATAGATAGATAGATAGATAGACAGATAGACAGACAGATAGATAGATAGATAGATAGATAGATAGATAGATAGATATATAGATAGACAGACAGACAGATAGATAGATAGATAGATAGATAGACAGACAGATAGATAGATAGATAGATAGACAGACAGACAGACAGACAGACAGACAGATAGATAGATAGATAGATAGATAGATAGATAGATAGATAGATAGATAGATAGATAGATAGATAGATAGATTACATTAAATTTATTACTTACATGTATACCTGTGTTTTAATTTGTTTATATGTTTTTTTGTTTTTTTTCACAGACATTCTACACTGTCAATTGCATTAACTACCAATGGAGGAAACTTATGTATGACTTACTGTTTAGCACTATGATAATCTTGAAAAATTCTGAGTTATTTGTCAGAGATGTAGGGTTGAAAATTTTCAGGCAACAACATGCCCAGGCTGCGCCAAACTCATGTTGACGCATGGCTACTCATTTGATAAACTAAATAAATAAATACAAAGCGCGAAGATGAAAGGATATACTTTAAAACAATATCGTTTATAAATGTCGTGCAGATAAACATACAAAACTATAACTAAAATAATAATAACAAAATATTTAAGTATTTAGAATTCTATTACATTAAACCTGAAAAAAATATTGTCGTTTTCTTCGACGCCGATTACATGAGCTGGGCTAGCTTGGTTACTCGAAATCTCGGGCATGCGTGTTAACCGGTCTGCCGTGAGATCATGGGCTGTAGAGAAAATGCAGTTCGACTAAATCAAGTTTAACAGTGTTCTGTCTTTTCTCATCCTTTCTCCCTTTGCATTTCCTAAACAAAACTTAGATAAAAGGTCTTTTCAAAAATCCTTCGTGAGAATGTTTCCAGTGTCTTGAGTATTTCTTGTCTCCGAAGCCGAGGCACGGCGGATAAGCGCTTGATGTTATATTTTATCACTTGTGGGTGGGAAACCTATCTGGAGAATCGTGCGAAGCTCGTAATAAGCTCCTCCTATCGACAATCACCAAATATGGAAGTAACCCACAAACAAATTTCGTGAAAGAGAAAACTGAAAGCGAGATTGTTGTACGAGTTGGGAAATAGCTGGATAGTAAGAAGCTGTTTTCACCGGATTATTCCGTTATAGACTCGTTATGTCGTTTTCAATCTCTTGCTCTGGAACGGTAAAAATGACTTCCTTCCAAGTTTGGAAAAAAAAAATTATCTTTTAAAATACGTTTATTCCAGTTCAGTACTGGATAGCCGTTTTCTTTTTAATACATCGAGGCAGCGTGGCCCGGTGGTTAGGGTGCCGGACTCGTAATTCTGAGGCCCCAGGATCAAGTCCCGCTCCGACCACTTGGATTTGTTTCACGGTGGCCCCGTTTTTAAATCCAAGGCCACGCTTTGTAAATAGCCAACTGGTTTTTCTCCCACCAGTTGGGGTTTTTAAACTGATTTTTAAATAATAATTTTGTATCTTATTTCATTGATTTATAAGGTCCCTAATTAGCTTTACAGTGTTAAATACTTAAATAAAGTCGTTTATTTATTTATTTCATTTATTGTTGTCATAAAAATATATATTTCAGCTTATTAGAAGTGCGGGTAACTTAATAGAACAACTAATTCATCCACCATTGAAGCCGACCGAAGTTGGCCCAATTGTTAACAAAGCACTGGTTGTACACTTTTACAGTCGTCAGTCTTCAGTATAACCAGCACGACATAGCCGGATGTTAATAGTATGCAATTTAATTTTACTTAATATACAAGGTACTCATAACATTTGTTTGAATATTTAAATTAGATTAATTTGGAATTGTTTGTCCTTTCAGGCTTACTCTGCTGTGAAACGCTCTAAACAGTCCAAGAGCTTCTTATCTTCTGCGAAAGATCTGATACGAAGACGTCGTCAAAAAAACGTACTTGATTACTTTACAGATTGTCTCGTTTTTCTTAACTGTCTAAGCTGCATATTTACTGTCTTAAATGTAATTTGTCTTCTTGTAGGAGGAATCGAATCTGTACGAATCTGTGGAGCTACGTCAGTGGGGGAGTGGAAACGAATACTTGGTTTTATCAACGGAGTCGACAAGGTTATTTGACTACCGCAAAGGGAATCGAGTGCTGACGTTTCGAGCGTTGGCCCTTCGTCACAGCGAATAAAGGAATTGCGGGTTCTGTGTGGTTTATATAGTAAGCAGTCGATTGGTGGGGGCCTAGTAACGTAAAATACAAGAATAAATCAGTCGAATGAAAAGCATTCGTTGATTCCGTGGGGATTAAGAGTGCCGGATTGGAAGATGAATTTTTGTTCCAAAGTTTTACGGCCTTCTGTTTTACCGCAATGCAAATTCCATATTGTTGTCCTGGTTTTTTTTTTTTCAGGAAACAACGAAGCCCTTCCTTATACGAAAGTAAGTAAGATATTCTTGCAAGCGAAGAATGTATTGACGCTGCTCTTTAAACAAAACGGCAAACTTTCCAAAAATGTGTTCAATTATTTCAATTGAAGGTTGGAAAAGCACCTCAGTTGTAATTGAAAAATGATCTACAGTGAATTATAGCGACTTTAGCGAATATGACATAGTCAGCTGAACAAATTCTGCGCACTGCAAGTGGAAAAGTTGTATAAACTGAAGTTTGGGCTCTAGAATAATCCTCATTTGTGAGTGATGTGTGAGGAACTGACTGGAGAGCTGGACATTAATTTGGCCTATTTTTACGAGGCTTAATATTGCTCCTGCACAGTTGGATTTCTTATGTTATTACGTAATGCTCGCTTATACCTTCGCAATTTTCTTCCAGTCTGTCTTCCAACTTGTCGTCTACGTTGCTTTTCTATGTGCATTTAAAGTCATCATTTCGAAAAATGGTCATTGATACATAGGAGCGGTCGAATACACAGTAGACATACTTGTCTGACCTGGTTTCAAAATTATCATTCACTCTCGCTCAGCTTTTGTAAGTACAGCTACTGTTGATGATCTTTGGCGATCGTATGGAAACGTCAAGTGACTTTTGAAAAATCAGTTTGTTTTGCTTTGGCTAGAATAAGCGTTCTATCTTTTATTGTTCGACCATTATCGCCCTCCATAAAGTTTTCTCTGAACGAAAAAAATCCACGCTTCCCCAAAACTTCTAATCGTAAATGTGATATATGGAAGAACAGAAAACTATAAAACTGTTAAATGTCACAAATAATTCGCAAGAAATGATGAATTAACGAGAGAAAAGTCATTCGATCCATGCTCGTTGTCGAACGATTTTCACACGACAAATTTTAAAATAAAACCATTGCTATCTCCGGACTAAAAGTCTTCTCTAATACCGAGCTAGCCCGCGGACTCGTAATGGGCCACTAACGCTGCTGCTGTTGTCTCTGCAGGTAGCACGATGGGCACCAGAAACTGTAGTGACGGCAACATTTTCATTTAGATCCCAGAGGGTTGATGTAAGGTTGCTTTTTTTTCTAGCCAAATATTCTAACCAGATCAGCTGGGCTAGTTGAAGGTTACCCGATACCTCAGTTCAGCGCGTCCAGTTTAAACTGTAGATACCTAAAACCCTATATCAAATTAAAGCTTATAGAGCTGACTATCAAACCATACCAAGAATTTTGAAATAAAAAAAATTGTCGAATTTTTCACGACCTCTAATTGCGAGGGTCCGAATCACCTTTTTAAAGCTGCAAGTCAAAGTGAATTTTGTTTTTTGCTAATTTAATATGCTCCTCAGTTTCCAGACCCAAAGCGCGAAAAAAAACGTGTCTGCGTTTTGCCATATTCAATCGCAGTGAAAAGGTATAGAGCATTTTCGAAATAGGATGAGAAAAATGTGGAGTAATTGTACAAAAATCGCTCTCGGAGAAAAAAATTCCGAAAAAAAAAAAATTCGCAGACACGTTTTTGTTGTTTATATGTTAAACAAGCTACTGTCCAAATTTGAAGGCAAACGAACAAATTCCTTTTGAGTTTTAGCTCTTTGAAGTGGCTCCTCCAAGAGAAAAAATTTATTCGAAAAAACAGCAATACGGCAATTCATTCTATTTCAAAATTCTTGGTTTAGTTGGATAGCCAGCTCTATAAGCTTTAATTTGATATAAGGGTTCAGGTACCTACAGTTTAAACCGGACGCGCTACATTGCTTGGACGCGAGACACCTCTGAAGACACCTCTGAAAGTACCGGGTAACCTTAAACACAATTTACATTAATACGAAAGCAAAACTATTGATAGGATTTGTGAGCAAAAGCTTTTTATCCAGGATAACTCGTCGCGAAAACCTTGTTAACCATTTAAGCAGGAACAACTGTAAATTGCCAAAAGCTGGTTAAGGACAGGATGCATAGACAATCACCTCTTAGATGAAATTTCCGCTATTATATGAATTGAATTTCTCTTATTACAGAAATGCCTAAAGAGGGTTCAGGTAATAAGTGAAACGAATTCGGTGTGCAACGTAGCAATTGTGACCGCAAAAGAAAGAATCCGGGTGCAGGACGGAATCTAGGTTAGCATCCAACTAGTGTGCAGAAGATAATAGTTTCAATCCCGTCATGCTTTGGTTTTTCTTTTCCAGTTCCACTTCTTTTGGACAACCCATTCCCTTGTTATCCCATGCTACATTTTCATGAAAAGCAAAACTCCTTTGACGAAGATTGGTCCTTTTTTCTTTAGTGGAATGGGTACTTTTGATGGAAAAGAGTAGCACCCTATAGATCCTATAAAAACTAAGGTGTTTAAATAGAGGCCATCCATTCATCCATCCATTCATCATATAATATTCTTAGGGGAAATATTTCGTACCTTTTTAAAGAGAATGCGAAAAAAGCAACAATAATAAAAAAAACCTTACCAATATCAGACATTTTTATTTTACTCGGCCTTTTAACTTTTAAGAAAAGGTTTGAAGTGCCCTAGATGCGGGTTATTAACCAAGCTTGAGGTCAAGGTGGCTGGATATAAATTGGCCAAGTTAAAAAATGGAAGAGCCAACATCAAGCCATCTTGACCGAACAGGAATTTGGCTTCATTGTCAAGTTAAAGGGACATGCAATTGTTCTGCTTTAGTTTGAAGAGCTAGTTTTACAGCGGCTCAAAACAAGTAATAGTTCTTGAACAAGCGAAATTGAGACTTTCGCAGATCAAAATGTGGGAAGATTCAGTCCAGCCTGTAAACTAGCCATATTTATGCAATCGCGAAGTGGCGTTAATGATAAAATTTATTTAAATATAAGATGAAAAATAGAGCGGGTATATTACAAAACTATGTGAAATTTTGAGAAGATTTGGTTGTTTACATTAAGTGATACGGTGAATTGAAATCGTGATCCTGAGAAATTATATTTTTCTGAATTGCACTGTGACGGGCTAATACAAACTTCATAATGCACCTAGATGATTTCATGTCCCTTTCGTGTTCTTTGGGCAAATACCGAGAGTTTTCTAAATGTTTTATTGCGCGGTTGCCTGAAAACAACTAGAAAAACCTGCATTGCTCGTGGACTAGACTTGTGATGCCGTGTGTTTGGCAACGGGCAATTCCGAGGGGCTTGATGACTCCATCTTCCTCGCAGGGGTAGCCAATCACAGCGAAGGATTTGATTCATCTTGCCCAATTCAGGAGCAGGCCATACAACAGTATACCTCTGGAGAGTCGCACAGGGTTATTTTTAGTTTTAGAAAACTCAAACAAATGACATTTTTAATGAAGATGAACACTTTTTTCGTCTCAGGAACTGTCTTTCAAGGTGGACGATTTGCTAATGATTCATGAGAGTGAGGTAATTAAAGTTAAGGATTATTAACCATCGTGTTATAATCAAGTACAATTAAGAGGATAGAAAAAAGTATAGTGACAGGAGTCAAAGCATTTGAAAAAGTGGTGGCTGGAAATATGTTACATACTCTTTTTGTGAAGTGTCATTTTCATTTTAATATATGGTGTAGAGAAACTGGAAGTAGCTCACATGCAAGTCTTTGAAACCTTTTTTTCAATTCGTATGCTTTACGGGAGCTGCGTGCAATGAGAACTGTACATACCGCCTCAAAAGTGATCCCTTACCCTGAACTGATCCGCGATTAATTAACTCTGAAATGATCCCAACCCCGAAATGTCTTTTTTTCATGCTGACCCCGAATTGACCCCCAAGTAATTTTCGAAATGGAATAGTGTGGTTCATTGCGGAATTGAAGCAGTGTCCTTGATAAGTTAAACAATGCCGCGTTTTTAGATTGGTTAACAAAGTTTTCCACGATCTCATACACTCACGCAATACATTATTAGTGGCTAAAATCTGATCTGATCGGTCGACTGCATCTATGCACTTATTGTACGTGGTAATGGTTTGAGGTCGTGGTACCACCTTCGTGCTCCACACACCAGTAGTCCTTTTATATCGGTCAACAGAACAAGATAATTTGCATTAACAATTTTTGTTAGAATTGAAACTACATTATTTACAATGGCATTCCTAAGCACGGAGGGTCCCTTTCCCATTGCATACTCTTTATATCCTTCCCCTTTGCCCAGTGTTTGCCATTCTTAAGAATGGCAGGGACATCTCTCTTAGTCTCTGTAATGGTACCTGTGGCAGGGACTCCATGTTAACACAAATATAGTGATTAAGAAACACGCTCCCTGTTTTCCATCGCCCTGTCTTCATAACCGCCTGTGGACTGAAGCTAGGGCCAATAGCATGGATACATCTGGTCGTTCTGAAACACTTTGCTTTATACTGTTTTGAGTCAAGCCTTGCACGGGCAATACACTCGTTGAGTAGATCGGTAACCATAGAAACAGAGAGGGGTCGTGGTGGACTCTTGAGTGGCAGTATCAATGGATCCGAGCGGTGCGGGTAAGATGGCTGCTAGACACGTTTATCCCGCTCTGTAATGTCTTAGCCGGGAAAGCCTACATGGGTTCTTCTTACTAATCCAGAGGACCTTCGGCAGCAGTTTGAAGTTTACGAGACTTATTTATGAAAGCTTAACCGTGTGTCTGAATGTCGAAACGAGCAGAACGCTCATCAAGCTCAAGTTCGAACTCTCAACCTACACCGAAGCGAAATCGCGGTGAGATGGACAACGAAGTCGATACAGATTCACCTCTGTCCTTAAAAGTCATCTTAGACAAACTTAGCGCGATAGAAAGCAGAATGGAAGATAATTTTAACAATCTGCACACTGAAGTATCAACCCTAAGATGCGAACTCATGCAAGAAATGGAAGGTGCCAAATGTACAATCAAAGAGATCAAAAAATCCCTCGAGAATGCGTGGGCCACGATCGAAGATGTCCAGGAAGACTTCAAGACTCACAAAGACTCAAAAAGGACACATCAAGAAATGCTCGACCGCCAGTCACAGGAAATCAAATTATTAAAAGAGGAGCTTGCTAAATCACAAGCTGAAACCGCGCTACTGAAAACGTCACAAAAAAGAACACAAGAAAGTCTCGTTGCCCTGGAAGATTACACCAGGAGAGAAAACTTAAGGTTCATGAACATCCCCGAAGAGGCTGACGAAAATTGCTCTGATATAGTCTACAATATAATCGAAAATGAGCTAAAGATAGACCCACAGGACATAAGATTTCATGCTGTGCATCGTGTCGGAAAACCACCGTCGCGAAACAGTGATAACAACAGTTCGCCGCGCCCTCGCGCCATCATTGCAAGGTTCGTCGTGAGGGAAGACAGAGACGCGGTTTTGGCCGTTAAAAACCGTCTAAAGCATTCCCGACAATACAAAGATGCTTATATCACGAAAGATTATGCAAGAGCAATCCAAGAAGAGAGAAAAATTTTGATTCAAGCCATGTATGTTGCAAAAGAACAAGGATGTGACGCTAAAGTTATCAACCGAACCCTCTACATCAACAAAGAAGCTTTCAATGTTACCAACATTCCACACGATTTTCGTCCCACCACCTCTTAATTTCCATCAACAGTAATTTATGGTTGCTTCTGCCCAGATTTTAACCTGGAACCCGCTTTGGCTATTCCCGGACACCGATCAAGGTTTCATTGTAGTTTGATATGTTTGTGAGGCTTGGTCTGTATGTAAGTTGCTGTGTTATTTATGTTCATGTTTGTTTTGTACTTTATAATACGATAAGATTCTTGCTACTCGTGTTTTCATCGTTTCCCTATTTATGCGATTGCGTAATTGAATCTTTATTTACCGAAAAAACTGCTCGCAAAAAATTACCTTTTGGAAGCTTTGCGTTCTCCGTCACCCGCGCCTGTTGCTCGCACCTTCAGAAAAAATCGTTGATTTTAATTCCCTTGATTTAAAATGCCTGTCGTTAAATGTCAGAGGTCTAAACAAGTCTCTTAAACGTCGTTTGCTTTTTCGGTGGTTACATAAACAAAAACAAGATTTCATATTCCTGCAGGAGTGCTACAGCATTAATTTATGCACATCCACATGGGAAAATGAATGGGGAGGAAAGGTGTTTTTCAGCCACGGAACAAGCCATAGTAAAGGTGTGATGATTCTAATTAACCCCTCTTTAGATCTTAAGGTAGAAAAGTGTATTTCTGACCAAAAAGGGAGGTTTATTATCTTGAAATTACTAAGAGACAACACTCCGCTTGTTCTTGTTAATGTTTACGCGCCAAATGACGCTAATCAACAGGTAAATTTCTTCACAAAGCTAAACCACCAATTACAGGAGTTTGCCCTAGAGAGTATAATAATTGGTGGCGATTTTAACTGTCCACTCTCCCAGAAAGATAAGACCGGTGAAAACCCTGCCACGAGAAAAGTTTCTGTCATAAAACAAATTGAAAACCTTTGTGATTCGTACAACTTGTGCGACATTTGGCGAAGTACAAATCCTAACCTATCTCGTTTCACTTGGAGAAATAAATCCTTAAAAGTACAAAGCCGCTTAGATTACTTCTTAATTTCCAAAGAGTTTTGCGCTTTGACAAAGAAGTGTGAAATTTTATGGGCTCCCAAAAGCGATCATTCAGCTGTATCTATTCACCTGCAATCAGAAGCGTCAGCTCAGAAGAAAGGTCCCGGTTTTTGGAAATTTAATACTTCACTGCTCACAGACGAAACTTACATCGCAGCTTTACGAGAAAATCTTCAACGTTTTAAGGCGAAGTATGTTGATTTACCCGATTTAGGCTTAAAGTGGGATTTAATTAAAATGGAAACGAGAGGATTTACCGTACAATACTCGAAGAGGAAAGCAAAAATGTTAAGGGACAAAGAAATTTCTCTGCAGAAAAAGGTAAACTTGCTACAAAGACAAGCTGAGGAAAACCCACACAACAAAAACATCATACATGAATTGCAAGTAGAAAAATCTCGTCTGAAAAAAATTATGACATATAGGACAAAAGGTGCGATCCTCAGAAGTAAAGTGAGATGGCACGAGGATGGTGAGCGCAATACAAAACACTTCTATTCCCTCGAAAAACGAAATTACACCAATAAGGCAATAAAAAAATTAAAAATTGCTGAAAACGTGTACACAGAAGATCAATTCAACATTCTAGATAAAGAAAAATGCTTCTATGAATCTCTTTACAAAACCAAGAACATAGACACTGAAAAGTTAAAAATTTCTCCTTTCTTTAATCTAGAAAACATTACTCCTTTAAACGAAGATGAAAGGCTATCCTGTGAAGGTCAAATAACCTCTGAAGAATGCTATAACGCTCTTAAGGATTTTAAAGTCGGAAAAACTCCCGGTACTGACGGATTTCCTGCGGAATTTTATCGCTTCTTCTGGCCTGAAATCAATAAAGAAATGACGGAAAGTTTTAATTTTGCGTTCCAATCTCGAAAGCTGTCTATATCCCAAAGGAGAGGTATTATCTCACTTATCCCCAAAAAATTTAAAGACAAAACTATGTTAGAGAACTTGCGGCCTATATCACTCCTAAATGTTGATTACAAAATCGTCACTAAAGCCATCGCTAAAAGACTTGAAAGGGTTCTTCCAAACATTATAAACCCCGATCAAACTGGTTACGTGAAGGGCCGTTACATTGGCGAAAATGTTCGGCTAATACAAGACATAATAGAGCATACAAACTTGACAGGAAAAAAAGGGATCGCTATATTTCTAGATTTTAAAAAAGCTTTTGACTCGATTGAATGGCCTTACCTCAAAGCCGCCATTAACGTTTTCAATTTTGGACCTGATATCCTAAACTGGATCAACATTTTTTACAATGACGTGTCTAGCTGTGTATTAAACAACGGTCACGCTTCCACGTTCTTTCCTCTTCAACGCGGTGTACGACAAGGATGTCCTTTATCAGGAGTCCTTTTTGTTCTAGGAATCGAACTTTTTGGAAGAGCTTTAAAAAACAATCCGTCCATCAAAGGAATTCTGGTAAACAATCATGAAATAAAAGTAACACAATATGCTGATGATACCACTGTTTTCGTCAGTGATCGAGATTCTGTCGTCCAGCTGTTAGACCTCCTTCAAAATTTTAGCCTCCTTTCTGGATTGGAAATAAACACCACTAAAACTGAGGCAATGTGGCTTGGGCAATGGAAAAATAACGAAGATACGCCCTTTGGTTTTAAATGGCCAAAGGAGCCAATACTCTCTCTCGGGATCTTTTACTCGCACAATCGTACACTTGCGGAAGAGCTAAATTTTGGTGCTAAAGTACGAGAACTGGAACAAACTTTAAACACCTGGAAAAGAAGAAAACTAACGCTCTATGGAAAAATTAACATAGTTAAAACACTAGGCCTGTCAAAACTGATATATAACGCTTCTGTTTTAAATGTCCCCAAGCAATACGTAGAACAAATAAATAAGATTACTTTTAATTTCATCTGGGACGGCAAGCCCGCGAAAATTAAAAAAAGCACAATCATATGAGAAAGAAGGAAAGGCGGGTTAAAAATGTGCGACTTCGCAATCATGGAGAAAGCTTTGAAAATTGCGTAGATTAAAAGAATCCAAAACGAGGTAACCTCTTCTTGGAAAATTATTCCTGATGTTATGGTCCAACAACACGGTAACCTCTTTTTCTTAACCAGATACAATTACGATCCTAAGTTGCTCTCGCTGGAAAACCTTTCCCCGTTCTACCGTTCAATTCTGTTGTATTGGCATGACTTCAAAAAGTCGAAGAAAAATGAGGTAGACTTTAAAAATGAAATTCTTTGGAACAATCGCAATATTTTAATTGATAAGAAACCAGTTTTCTACAAAAGATGGTTTTCCCACAGCATCGTCTACGTATGTGATTTATTTAACAGACACGGAAATCTCTGCAGCTATTCTGAGTTTAAGACTTTGTATAACCTACAGGTGCCCTTTACAACATTTTATGGTTTGTTAGATGCCATTCCATCTTTGTGGAAAAAAACAGTGACTCCGCAGAATCATACCAACGCTGAAGAAAACTCCGTGACAAACTTGTCCACTAGCTCTATCTACTCGTCAATCTTAATAGATACATTTGAACCACCAACCTCCCAGAATAAAATTTTGAGACATGGCTTTACCGAAAAAACACTTGACAAAGTATACCAGTTACCGTTTAAAATTACAAAAGAGGTCAAACTAGTGATGTTTCAGTATAAAATTATACATAACATACTACCCACCCAATTTAGCTTACACCGCGATGGAATAGCCGAAAGTGACATCTGTCCTCTGTGCAAAAATGAGAGACAAACCTTATACCACTTGTTCGTCCTTTGCATCGAAGTGCACTCCTTCTGGAATACATTTCAAGACTGGTGGCTACAAAAGACCAATGTTAACCTTTCTTTAAATCAAAGTAATATACTGTACGGCTTTTTCGAAAAATCTTCATATTGGCAGGCATTAAACTACTCAATACTCATAGCAAAATCCCACATCTTCTGTACAAGCAAAGGCGGGGGTGTACTGAGTTTCCAGAGCTTCCTTTTACGACTTTCCGATAAAATTCAGACTCTACAACAGATTGCTGTCGCTAATAAGTGTTTGTCAAATTTTAGACTTAGATGGGCAGTTCTTCTTCCTTAAAAATTGCTTTATATAAATATATTTTTTTTCTTTTAATTTAGTAAGAATCTTTAGCAGTTGCTTTCTAGCTTGATCATTTTGTACGGAATCACTGTAAAATTTGTAAAAATTGTATTTGATGTAAAGTAATGTTTTGTTAGTAAAAATAAGAAAAAGTGTTCACTAAAAGACATAGCGTTATTCCTGTAACTAGTGTGAACATTGTAAGCACTTTCAGTTTTGTAAGTATTGTAAGTATTGTTAACAATGTAGATATAGTCACTGTGGTTAGTACCCTGTGTATTGTAAGTAATGTTAATAGTGCTCAGTTTTGTAAATCTCTTGTCATGTATGCAAATAAAAATTGTTAAAAAAAAAAAAAATGGATCTGAGCCGTCTGAAAAACACTGTTCACGAGTATTTCACGTAAGCAAAACATAGCCTTCAAACGCCATAACAGGATCAACTATGGTGTCGGAACAACAAATCCATCCCACAACGTGTCATTCTTGGTGCCTAAAAACACGACCTGCCACTGACATATCCTGCCACAGATGGGTGGCTTGAGGAGCCAAATCAGAGGGACGGCACAAAGCGATAAGAGCCAGTACAATTACTGTTTTTTATTCAAAACTGCATGATAGATACTGGCCAATTATTAATACCCTAGCTGTTACAAACAATTAGATCGGTCCGTGGCATCAGTCGCGCACACTTTAACTGTAGAAGCCAGCAAACTACATATGTGAATCTTGTACATTTACTTGCATAACTTGGCTTCGTAGTGAGTAGAAAGGGTGGCACAGGCAACTTTGAGTGGCCTTCGGCGGATTGGAACTCTTAGCGACCGATGAAATAAAGTCCACGAGAAAAAGTTCGCTTTCTGGGGGAAAGGACTGGCAGAAAGACAGGCAGAAGATCTGCAGCTGCTGCAGTGATCTGTCATATGTTCGCATGGGGAAAGATCTAAGGCAGGCGGAAGTATTGACGCTGTCTCCTCAGACCAGCCGTTGTACTTCAGTCGTGCTTGCCAGTCACTCTCCAGACAAACAGCTGCCGCTTTTGGTTACGATGAGGTTCATGCCTGTTGCTCAAGGACTGAACCACTGACTACATCTCCTGGATCGTAGAAGCGACTGTTGTAGTGTGATAGGTGATGACTGGCCCATATAGCACAGCGGTCTATTGCCTGGGGACCCCTCGCCCCTTCGAGCAGTCGAAATGTACAACTCAGTTTTCGGTTTTTGCGCCTTCTGTGCATAGCTCCCTTGATTTTAAGATACAAGACCGTTAATGGCCATTTCAATATACTTCACATCAATCTCTTTCTGACTACATTGATTACTTTCGAATTGATAGATGTTCGTTTTCGCAATGAGGTTAAACGGGTTTTGGTATAGTCACGTGACTGATGAAGTCATCACACTAAATTGATAAGAGTGATATTTGATGGCAAGTGTTATTCCCATGTCATGTGGCATCCTCCTTGGCTTCAAATTAACAAAATCATTAACGGTGCAAAGGATTCTGGATTCGGTGCAAAGGATTCTTCTTATAATTATTTATTACTTTTACAATTATTTACTCTACGTAAACGACTTAATGACCATTGAAGTTCAGCCTTTCGTCCGACGGTTTTTGCAGATGGTGACTTATTATATGATATTGATCAATATTTCAAGCAGTTTAAGGCCCGGGTTTGAAGGGTGTTCAGAAATTATGAATGAACCCCTATATCTACGATTTGTCTGCCTGGAACAGGATGAAATTTTCCCTTAATATAAAACTCTTTTTTTTTTCGCCTTAACGCTTAAGCTTGATCACGTGACACATATGACCAAAAACTTAAAATTTCGTAAATCGGCGACACGGCGGCGAATTTTCTTTATATAGATAACTGAATTAGCGTTTCCGAAGTAGATTTAAAATATGGAACATTCTACGTTTGTCCTAAAGTTTTTAAATTGGAGTAATGAACAATCGAAGGTCGAATTTTGGACTTAGAAATGACTTTCTTCCAGCAAATTTTAGAGAACAATGGACGACCATTCCAAACGTGAAGGGCTGGAGATATTAATCTTTAGAATAGCATGGCCAGATTTGGGAAGTAGCATGGACAGTGCATGGAGCCGTCATGTACGTGCTGGGATGGACACTGATAGCATACCGATAGACTAGTGATAGTAGCGTTCAAGATTCAAGTCCGTTACGAACGGGAGAAATGGCCATGTTTCTTCTGGTACGTATAACTTTTCAAGTTGAAAAGAGTATTCAGTTGTGTTTGCTATACTTTAAACAGCTTCAAATAGATTCAAAATACTTGGATGTATTTATACCGGAGCCTAGACTCGGCCTAGTTTTGTATCGCTGGACATTTAGCAGTTTTGTGCCTGTTATTCCTGCTATCGATCGGGTTTAAGAGAATTTGTCCTCGTCCATGTTACATTTAACTTTGGAATAAAGCTTTTAATACGTTCTTTCTCTTTTTCTTTCTTTACGAAATGGAGGGAAATACGTTCCAGTGCGCTAACATGCAGTGAAGGTGGTTAAATAAGACACCCGCTGTTGTCATCCGTCAAAGACAAGTCTGAATGGAAGAAAAGGTTTCAACTGAGGTAGACAGTTTAGAGTAGCTGTTTAGAGGTCGGAGAAAATAAGTTGAAATTCTCAGTAAAAATGAAATGTCTCCTTTGTTCAGAATTTACCTTTATAAATTAAGACACTGTACATTTATCTTATAGTAGAATAGGCCATCACCAAACAGTGTCCCCTATAAATGTCATTCATAATTCTCCTTCGATGAGATCACTACTTAGATTAAATAGTGTGACAAGTAACCTTGTAATTTTGTTGACGGATAGCACTGACCTCACCTTTTATCGGAAGGACAAGTCATTTAAGACAGATTTGAGGTTTCGCTTAAGGCAATTATATATCTTCGGAGTTGCAGCGTTTTGTTTTTAATGTTTACAATAGATTTTTTTAAGTATTTATTGAAGCAAGGGTCCGAATTTCGGACCCCTAGACTTAAAGTGAATTGTTTTTAAAAACGCATCTTTTACGGATTTAGTTGAACCAAGGATCCGAATTTCGGAACCCTAGACTTAAAGTAAATTGTTTTTAAAAACGCATTTTCTGCGGATTTAGTTGAACCAAAGGTCCGAATTTCGGACCCCTGGAATTAGAGTGAATTATTTTTAAAAACGCATTTTCTGCGGATTTAGTTGAACCAAGGGTCCGAATTTCGGACCCCTTGATTCCTTAAATGACTAATTTATGAGGACAATAAAAATCACTCCGCTAAAAAGACGTTTTCTTGATGTGTTAACTTTTTACTCCGTCAGAATCGACAAAAACTTTATTTTAAAAATTCATCTCGCACAAATAGCATAAAAATGACGCTTTCTTTGGAAATTTGAAATTTTGGAAAAACTGAAAATAGTTTGGAAAGCATTTTTTGAAGGACAGGCCAAAAAGATTTCTCGAACTGCCCTAGGTTAAGCAGCCTGGAACCCGTATTATAAAAAACACATAGTTTCCCGCGAACGTGCTCAAAACATAGCGGATGTTTCTGTTGTAACAATTACGAACTCGCCGCTGACGTTGACGAAATGCGAAGTACGTTTGGGCTTCTCTAAAGTCAATACGGATTAACGCTAGGTTAATTCTGATGTATGGGATGAACCACGTCCAGAATTGCTCAACACCACATTGTAGGTCATTATTTATCCACCATCAAGCACACCAGAACAGATCAGACAAGAGTCATCGTTTTAAGTTTGGTGGGTAAATGTCAACTAAGGATATGAAAGAAATGTTATGTTTTGGTTTTGAGTTCTTTTTTAAATGTAGCTGTAGATGTAGAACTACTTTTACACAAGACGTGGGGATATTGCAGAGGCTAGCCAGCATGATTCACGGCTGGGCTAACAATACATTTCCTCTCTTACGTTTTATAAATAAACTTTAACTCTCGTTTTATCCTTAGGACAACGGTCGGTCTTTTGTAAGTAATGCGGTTTGGAAGACAGGCTGGATTCCTAGCCACTTTGTCCAAGAGCTGAAGTAAGTCACAATTTCTCCTGTTACGGTAGGGTAACCATACTGTTATGATTGCGAGCACACAGTAAAGGAACGGCTCAGACTTAACCAACAACAAGTTTAATAGTCCACAAACGAGCCACTCGAGCGCCGAGCACGCGGTTGCTACAGATCATAT
This sequence comes from Pavona decussata, assembly GCF_977016875.1. Taxonomy (NCBI): domain Eukaryota; kingdom Metazoa; phylum Cnidaria; class Anthozoa; order Scleractinia; family Agariciidae; genus Pavona; species Pavona decussata. The sequence continues at coordinate 764,886 of NW_028145529.1, read as the reverse complement.
GACTGTTAGCCCTGAAATGCCTTTTATCTATTTTGTTTTCCAGCTGATTAAGTTGTTGCGATATTGTTTGATTACGTTAATATTCGCCTAAGTCACGTTCTCTGTTAGTCGTTGTGCGTTTCATGTAGTCTAGTTACGAATTAAAACTAAGCTAGCTACTCTCTCAGATTACACGCTTATTAGGGTTTCAAAGGTCACTTAGGTTAGTTGCTATCGAGAGATCGAAATTGCTACACAGCTAGCTACCAAACCTTGCCAGGAGCTCTACCAAAGTAAGCAATTTTAGTTGTTTTACCTAAAGGCTGGTTTCCATATGATCGCAGATCGCAGATCGCAATAAGGTCTGCGATCGTCTGCGATCATATGAAAACTACTTCTGCGATCGTCTGCGATCCTGCGATCGTGATCGCAGAAGATAGAACCATGTTCTATCTAAAGGCTGGTTTCCATATGATCGCGGATCGCAGATCGCAAACGATCGCAGGAGATAGAACATGGTTCTATCTTCTGCGATCGTCTGCGATCACGATCGCAGGATCGCAGACGATCGCAGACCTTATTGCGATCTGCGATCATATGGAAACCAGCCTTAAATGTTATTGATTATTGTTGTTATTTAACTCTTTTTGATTCTATTAGGAATAGCTGCTCATTACACGATTTAAGTTGTATTAGTTAGTAGATTATTGTTACATAAGACTTTCTTTGTTGATTGCCTTTTTTAGTTCGAATCACAATGTAATGTAATCATCAGAACTCAGCTACAACGCTACTCAAGCAAGCTATTTCACTAGTAATACAGTAACTTAAAGTTATTGGCCGTGTGAAGAAAACCTTTGTGTGTTTGTGCGATTGCTTGACCTTTGCTACCACGTGGAATCGAATTGAACTTTGCGCGTTTGGATGTGAGCTTCGGCAAGATATCCTGTGAACCTCTGAAGGTCACAATGACTGCATGACGTATTGAAACAATGAAACCATAACATCATTATATCTTCCCCTTCATAACAGGAAGAAAGCCTAATGAGAAGTCCTAAACTCAACAAAAGAAGAATGTCTCTAAATATTGCAACTGTTCGTAAAGTTCCTAAGACGTGTAATCTTGAAAACGGACAGGTGGTCTAACTTTGCGGCCACACCTAGTTACAGTGGGACTGGGCTGCATAGCAACAGCTGTTCGCAGTGAGTGGGGGACCAGTTATTCCCCCTTTTTGATGTGGTTTATCATTATTTAGAGGTGGCATACATTAAGGCCGATGACGTCACCGCCTATTGTCTTCATCTCATGAATACGATGAGGTGGATTCTCATTACCGTGGCATTAATTATAGAATGACGTCATGTTTTAGTTTACTCTTACCAACGGGTTATGAACTGGTTTGACAGGTTTATGCTCTAATTATATCTTATGGCAGTCATGGTCGGTATCACCAGTTCGACAGGGTTTTTAGGGAATGTGCAATAATTATCAGGAGGGGGGGGCTGAAAAACCAGAGGGGGGGGGGGGGCATTACCTAAAATTGCTGCCAAGATAGGGGGGGGGGGGTCAAAGTAAAATCACTCATTTGACAGAGGGGGGGCCTTAAGTTTTATTCGAAATGTAAATAAACTTAAACGCAATTAAAGATTCTCAATACAGGCCTCATGATAGACTGTAACAAATATCAATACGAACAGCTGTTAAACGATTATTGAAAAAATTCCATCAAAATGAAAAGATAACTGATTAATTTTAACCCTTCTTCTATTTAATTAAGCTGACCCTATGTAAAGCAAAAATCATGCACTTGTTTTTTAGCATCCCCCGTAAAACAATGGGAATCAAACAGATCTCGTAGACAAGCTTTGTCGGTTTTTGATGTGAATAAAAGTAATGTTTCTTCATCGACTGAATCGATTTGCTGAATTCTATACATCTCTGGCTCATAACAAAGTTCAACAGGCTCTCCTCCCAAGGATCTAAATATAATGCAAGCCCTTTTTCGTCTGTTATTTGAAGCGTTCAATCTCCTGTTCTTTGATTTTTTTCTCTGCTCCTTTCTCTTTCTGGCTTCAGAAGTTTTGGATTTTGAGCCAATGTGGTAAGCACCCCGGTACTTAGCAAATGCTTTGTTTAAATCTTCAATCAAGCGATCAATATCCTTCTCGATATCAAATGTTACGTAAAGGCATCTATGGTAATGGTGGCGGCGAGGAGTGAGTGCGTGTGTGTGCGTGTTGGTGGGGGGGGGGGGGGGGGGTGCGACGTTATTTTTAACATAACAGAGGGGGGCTTAGAACTAATTTTTTACTTTTGGAGGGGGGGTACTGTCTAAGTTTTTGCTAGATAACTCTGGTTTTTCAGCCCCCCCTCTCCTGATAATTATTGCACAGTCCCGTAGCGGAGCTCCGCACGCCGGAGCCCCATTGATAAGAGATTTTGGTAAGCCCATGTATGCAAAAATTTTGGTTATGACGTCACTGTCCGACCGTCCGTACAAACGTCCGCCCCTCTATGTAAGCCACCGTGAAATGTCACACTCAACCTGTGCGGCAACCCGAGTTTTTTCGGCGGGAAGTAGGATGGCTTACTTTTTTTAGAAAAACAAGCGATTTTGTAGAGCAGTTATTTCTTGTATGCGTTGAATATGTTGTCAAACTACATATGTCGAGAAAGCAGGCGACTAATAAGCAAATTTGAAACCCGAGAGGGACGAACAAACAGGCGAAATGTCAGTTAAAACAAACATGTGGTGAGCTGGGTGAGTAAGCAACTCCAGGTCGCATGGAAATTAAATTCAATTTTGCAGGCAACTGTCGGTAATTTTCCATATTTAACATACTTCAAATTATACACAAATACTTAAATCGTTGCCATACAACAAATATTCGTGGATAAACTAATTTTGAACATTCACAGAGCTATTCACAGAGTTATGTTTTGTGTTGGACTTGTGTAATTTGTTCGCAGCGCTCATTTGTAAACACGCAGTAAACGTTTAAATATTTCGGACCACAACCAAACATTATTTTTCCTGTAGTCTCCTTTTGTTAACGTTTACTTATTGCGTTCGACGAAGGAGAACGCAAGCCTAATTTCGTTTTCGCGTCCTGTGTCTTTCGAGATGGTGGCCTGTGTACGGCTATGCAGAATTTTTCGAGATTGCTGTAAGGACACCCAAATGGCGCCCCCGCTTGAGTTTTGCAGGGGCATGTGTCGGCCGGGAAACTGGTGCGAACTTATGACGACATCTGACCTCGTTTTCGTGCTGAAGCCATCTTTTTAGTCTCGTTTTCGTATAAGAGTCGCCCCCTCGTTTTCGCGCTATTGACTAAATTTGCATACATCGGGAAAGTTTTACATTCAGTGTTTCAACTGCAATGTTCATCAATATTCACTGGATGGAAATATCTCTACAGAATCTTTTCCCTTTCTTCCAGAAATCTTTTTTGTGAAAGATTGCATTGAAGAAATTACACGTTTTGTGGCCGCGGTAAAATAATTTTCGGTGGGAAATAAATTCGTCGAACACGACAGCGTTGCACGCCGCCTGTTGTACATTTCGTCGGGTCAGAAATAGATTTCAACCGCAAACTAGCCTGTGGAACTACGACAAGACCATGCTCATCAAAATCGTTGCTATGTTCAGAAAGCTTTTAATCTCCTCATTTGATGCTACAATACGGGTAAAGAGGGCTTTTCACCCAGCCCTAGGTTCGCGAGGTTTAGCGAGTCACGTATTACGTTAGTATAAAATCAAAAATACAAAAAGATCTGAAATATACACACATCAGAAACTGACATCAGGCCCCGGTTGTTTAAAGAGCGGATTATTTTATCCAGCGGATAATTCGCTATCCAGCGGATAAAATCTATTGGTTGGAGAACATTTTATCCACTGGATAGAGTTATCCGCTCTTTGAATATAAACCTTGGCCCTGAGATGTCTTTCAAAACTGTATGCAAATTAGCTCGCTTCAGTTCGACAGTTTTACGGCTTTATAGTCGCGTAAGTTTCGCGGCATTTTGGTAAAATACCTTTTGAGTAGAAGACCAAAATAGTATGCTGGCCTGTAAGTTTCGTTTTTCTCAAAGATTATAAGCGTTACACCGAAAATGATGTGCATTATTTTAAAGTTCGACGGTGTCACGCAACAGGCGGACCGAAAATACTTTCTATTTTTTTTTTTTAAGTTCAACAACGTAGCCGCTGAAATTTTAAACTCAGCTTCGTTTATTGCAAATATTTCACCTTGGTAGTTACACATTACGTACAGATAAAAAAGGACGAAAGAGCTACCTAAAAAAAGTCACGCAGCAGGCCGTACAATCGCACAACTTAGGGCTGTCGAACGCATTCTTTAATCTTTGATTACTACTAGTAGACTAGAATTATTTTTGTAGGAGAAACATTTACAGAGTTATGTGTTGTATTGAACATTTTGTGTTGGACTTTTCTTATTCATTCGCCATTCTCAGCGCATAAGTTTTGTAAACACATTCTAATTTTAAGCGCTCGCTGAAATATTTCGGACCACAAACAAACATTTTTCCTGTATTCTCCGTTTGTTAGCGTTTGCTAAGAGACTAGAATTATTTCTGTAAGAGAAATATTCACAGAGTTATAAATTGTTTTAAACAATTTGTGTTGGGCCTCTCTAATTCATTCGCCATTCGCAGCGCATAAGTTTTGGAAACAGGCTCTAATTTTAAATTTAAGCGCTCTCTGATATATTTCGGGGCACAACTAAACATTATTTTTCCTGTATTCTCCGTTTGTTAACGTTTACTTAAAGACTAGAATTATTTCTGTAGGAGAAATATTCACAGAGTTATGAATTGTTTTGAACATTTTGTGCTGGACCTGTGTTATTCATTCGCAATTTGCAGCGCATATTAGTTTTGTAAACTCGTTCTAACTTTAAGCGCTCACTGAAATATTTCGGACCACAACAAAACATTATTTTTCCTTTATTCTCCGTTTGTTAACGTTTACTTAGAGACTAGAATTATTTCTGTAGGAGTAATATTCACCGAGTTATGAATTGTTTTGAACATTTTGTGCTGGGCTTCTCTAATTCATTCGCATTTCACAGCGCATAAGTTTTGTAAACACGCTCTAATTTTAAGCGCTCACTGAAATATTTCGGACCACAACCAAACATTATTTTTCCTGTATTCTCCGTTTGTTAACGTTTACTTAAAGACTAGAATTATTTCTGCAGGAGTAATATTCACCGAGTTATGAATTGTTTTGAACATTTTGTGTTGGGCTTCTCTAATTCATTCGCATTTCACAGCGCATAAGTTTTGTAAACACGCTCTAATTTTAAGCGCTCGCTGAAATATTTCGGGCCACAACCTCAACCAAACATATTTTTTCCTGTATTCTTTTCTTTAATTTCACTTGGGGACTAGAATTATTCCTTTAGGAGAAATATTCCTAGAGTTTTTTGTTCTCGATTTGTGTAATTCATTCGTAGCGCATATTTGTAAACAGTACGCCCTAATTTTAAAGTAAACGTTCAAATATATCGAGCCATAACCAAACATTATTTTTCCTTTATTTCTTCTCTTGTAACATTTATTATGAGACTATAAATAATTCTGTACGAGGAATATTTATAGAGCTATAATTTTGAAATAAAAATTTTATTTCTATCCGAGTGTCCAAATTGCACGCGTGGAAAACATTACGTTGTAGCCAAATTTTCTTTATTGTACGCATTTAAAACTTTACACAAGTCCATTAATAGTTTCCACAGGAGAAATATTTGAGAGAAAGCGTAATTTTTTCATCCTCAAGAGTTTTAAGCCCTCGAACGTCATCGGAATTCAGCAATGTGATCTCGCACGATCAACAAGAACAGTTTACGGCTCAAAACATTTTCCGCTGACGCATAAAAAGTTTTCTTTATATGCACTTAAGATATATACATGTATAACTCAATACGGGATGAAGAATTTGTAACGTTATTACGTTCAAACAATAAGCAGAGTAGCATGTTTATAAATGCTATTAAAAAGGAACTGTGGAGCTCCGCTTTCAGGCTGGGCTAAATATATACAGCTATTTCAATTAACGTTGTCGGATTAAAATTAAGCTAAAAGACAAGACCGCAATGTATTGTGGGATTATTTTTTATGAATAATTTCATCAAAATCATCTCTGCACGTGCAGGTCATTGTGCTGCTAATTACAACCTATTGTTTTCTCCAGGCATGACTGATTTTGATGAATTTATTCATAAAAATCCCACGTAAACTTTCGGTCTTGTCTTTTAGCTTCATGCTTTGAACCGACAACGTTAATTGAAATAGCTGTATATTAATCAATTAATTAATTAATTTTTGGATACATGACATCATATAGTACATACATACATACATACATACATACATACATACATACATACATACATACATACATACATACATACATACATACATACACACATACACACACACACACATACACACACACACACACACACATACTTACACCAAATACATACATACATACATACATACATACATACATACATACATACATACATACATACATACATACATACATACATACATACATACATACATACATGCATACATACACATACATACTTTATTGTATCGCTACCCTTTGGGGGCTCTTCCGCCTTACAAGAAAATATCACTAATTATAATAATAATGAAAACTATTTACATTTGGATGATAATATAGAGAGAAAGAAAACATACGATAATAAAAAACCCATGAATTTAAAAAATTCTTAAACAGTCTCTGACGACGCTAAGTTTTCCGGTGTCTCTGATATGCTTCGATAAATTATTGTAGATTTTTGCTCAGTTTTTGCTGGATTTTCGGCTTATCTCAAAACGACAATTAAGTCGCGTCATAAAAAACGACATTTGCGCTTACTATGACTCTGATCATTCCCAATGATCAGAGTCATAGATTGATCAATCAATGATTGAGTCAAGAGGGGAGGGTGAAGGTAGCATAACCGCCAGATATTTTTCTTGGTGGAGAACACAGAGAACAATTGCCATTGCCCAGTAGAGTGTTTTTCAACGCTATTTACACCGTGGGTTTTTCCTATTCCATGACGGGGGAAAGGTGAGAGTGAAGAATCTTCACCCCCTTTCTCCATAACTTCGAAAGTTAAAAAAAGAAGCTTTTACAATAGAACTTGGGGCGGGGAGGGGGGGGGGAGGAGTGGGTGAACTGCAACGTCTTAGGATGTTCTCTTTGAGGTCCACGAAGGACAGTAATAAGGTTATATGATCTATCTGTCTGTCAAATTTGGTTCACATGGCAACATAAAATTCAGCAAACACTCAGTGCTTTCATTTGTAAGTTCAAAGTAGTTGGCGTAACAAAAGCATGATTTTCTTGCACCCAAGTTACTCAGCGCACAACTGTAAAATGGACCTCTGTGTAGTACAAGAATAAACTAATCACCTTTTTAATGATGTTGGTACCCGGCAAATGTGCAATTTAATGGTACAAGAATAAACAAACAAAGTTTATAATGATGTTTGTGGCCCGCAAATGTGCAATTTTGGTAGGACTTTTGTATCCCTCATATATAAAAACAACGGTACTTGTTGGTGTAAATCTAAATTGATTTTTCTCTGAAATAAAGTTTACCGGCTTACAAAGACCGCGGTGCCTATCCTTTACATTTCTGTGAAACAATTTGCGCCAAATCGCCAGTACCCCTTCAGTAAATTTGCATAATTTTCAAAGCCGTATGAGGGTCAAAATATTTCAAGTGTTTGGCAAAATGGTCTACATGCAAAACCGGCTCATCTTGCACTTGGAAGATTCCTGTTTAGCTTACCAGATCTCGTAGACGAAGTGTTAGCAAACAAAAGCACAACGAGGCAGCAATACCCGTATGAGCAGAAGCTCATCAACCATTTCTGGCAACGCTGGCGGGGAGAGTACTTGCAGCAGTTATCCGTCAGACAGAAGAGGGTGAATGAACAACCAGCCCTGAAGATGGGAGATGTAGTGGTGTCGAGAGGAAAGTGGCCGATGGGAAGAGTTGACAGATTGCTTCCTGGGAAAGATGGTCTGATTCGTACTGTTACCCTAAAGACGAAAGGCTTCTAAGGAGACCTGTTCAGAGGCTACATCGTTTGGAAGCAAGCAGTATTCAGTTTGTAAGTGGCGACTTTGCTTACAGTAGTGCTTACGGTGGGAAGTCTGCAACTCGAAAGGTTAAGAAGAAGGCAACGAAGAAGGCGAAGAAGAAACAAGTTACGCAGAAACCAGTGTCAAGTCTCCAACATTGGAGAGGGGTGGGGAGGATGTTCGGGCCAGAACCCGCTGTGGAAAAGCATCACGACCCCCTGTGCGACTAGACTTGTAATGTGACCACCCTACTGGGGACTTTTCTTGTGTTAATATTATGGGGTGCGAGAACTGTGCTTTTCGCTCGAAGAATTGTTGTCATTATTCGAAGGGTCTATTAGTCTTTTGTCAGAGCATTAAAGTGATTGTTTACCGTTGTCGAGAGCAAAGGTTATTTTGTAGCCTGAACACAACAAGTTCAGTTAATTGTAAATTGCTTGACACCGTTGTTACAACGCTATTGGCGTTAACAGCAGTCATTTCCCGCCTGGTTATACTTGTCGTTGTTGACAATTATATTAAAGTGACGGCTGATGCCATATGAACCATTCGCAGGGAAGTGGCTGATCAACAAACCATAATTGCCGTGGGGGGGGGGGGGGGGGGTTAGCGAGAATTATTACCCATCTTTGCAGTAAAGGGCAGTCTTAAGGCATTTATTCCTTCGTAGTAGGATGATTGAAATACCCGTTCAAAAGCGTGGGGGCGTTGAGTTGTGTATATTAGTATCAAGGGATTCATCTTGAACGACCGCAGTAACATTTGGCATTGTAAAAGCCACAGCAATAAACATATGCCAATGTTTTTGTGAAAAAATCCACGGGGGGAAGAACAATTTTATTTCATTTCCAGCCACTGAAGATGACTAAAGGTAGCACCAAGAGCTTTTGAGGAAAAAAATATTTTACCGAAGTCCATGGAGCTTTTGTTGGAACTCACGCAGAATTTTATGCACCAGTCTTTTAAGACTGCATTTAAAATGCAGCTGATTATTATAACACAAAGCAGAAGTATTTAACTGTGATTCAGGCCTGGGGCTGAATGGGAATGTTTTGTTAGAATGTCAGCACCGGATGGCCTGGAAGTATGAACGATGCGCGTGTACGGCGACTGAACCATGTTTATAGGCAGATTGAGGATGTTAACATAACTCAATGCACTTAAAGTGGTGAATGGGTGCAATGTTAGGCCACTTGCTCTGAGAAATTCCGCTTATCCACTTCGTTTTTGGCTCATAACGGCATGTCCTACACACGGTGCTCCAACACCAGTACAAGAGCATTTCAATTATCGCTGGTCGAATTCGATAGTTAAAATAAGATTGCCACCCCTCTAGCGCTGCCACGTGAGAACAAAATCCTACTTTCACATTCGCGTTCCCATTGCTTTTCTACATTTTATTACTGAAAAAGTGACATGAGCAGTACATTTTATTTTGCAATTTTTTCCAGTGGCTGCAGTAAAATCCTCATATTAATTTTATTAAACTCCCCCATCATTGTGTTTTGCTTGTTTCAAATTGTAAACGTTGTTTGACTACAAACAGATGGTTCTATGGTAAGATCAGCAGAGAGGAAGCAGAGGAACCTCTTCTTCCACGCGCGGAAGATGGATTGTTCCTGGTACGAGTGAGCGACTACTATCCAGAAGAATATAGTCTTTGTGTTTGGTAAGTCCAAAGTTGACATCATATCTTAACTAAGCTGGAATTTTTGACAAACAAACAAAACTATTGATTTTGCATTAATCAATGTTCTTCCATTAATTTATTTATCTATTTTATTATTTTATTATTACTTTTTGAAGTTTCAACGCAAGAGTTGAACACTACAGAGTCATACGAACAAGTACCGGGAGACTTACAGTGGATTGGAAAACGTTTTTTCTAAATCACATCCAACTCGTTAAGGTAGGTGGTGACAGTCAACATATAGCAAACTGTATCGAATACTTAATTTCCAGTACATGTATTAAGGTGTCTAAGACCGTAGTTATATATGTTGTGGTTCAATATTATCCTTGGTTTAAGCTTTCTTTTGTATTATTTCATATTCATTACTGTTACTGTTATTATCTTTTCTTTGTTGTTTTCTCTCGTTGTCACATGCATGATGCTCCTATTTCGTATAAATTCGTATTTTAGTGTATGTACTTGGCGTTGTATCTTATCGTCGAAAGGCTTCTGTATTTGGCGTCGTATCGTTCGTTTTTGGACTTATTTGTATGGAAAATTACCGATAAGATTTGTTTTCGTTCGCATGTTTCCTTCAGCGTTTTATTTTATTCTGTATCGTTCCTTACTATTATGTTATTTTTATCTTAGAACTGTCACGCTGGGACAGGCTCGATTATTTTCTCGTACAGCAAGTATCTTTTATACAATGGACAGTATAAAACTCGCGTTTCAATTGGTGTAGCAGAGTTTGTGATTAGAGTTTAGAACCTACTAATGACGTCATCGGGTGGTGTGACCGGCGCGCGTCTTAAGTCCAGCCAGAGTGACTGGTCAACAAAGTTTTGCAAACTGTTTTGGCGAGTAGCGGACAAACATTGGCAAACTGTCCGATGAAAAAAATGGAAAAAAGCTTTGTTATTATGTGAAAAGGAAAAAATATTTATCCAAACATGTCGCCGATAGAAATCCGGCAATGGCGAGTAAACAATCAGAAACGCAGTGAAATGACTGAAATGTAATATTTTGGGGTCATAAATTCGTTCGGGAATTAGGGTTAGTTTTGGATTATATGCTAATTTAAAGGATCTCAATTGCGTGTGTGCAGCAGTCTAAGAGTTTTCTTGAAATGTTTGACTCGACTCAGTCAACGTGATGTTCGCTCACGAAATGTGGTAAAATGTCTTTGTTATTGTATAAAACAAATATATTTCATTTTGGAATGGGTCTGTACTCTGATAACGTACAGAGGATATCAAAAGGTAAGAATGTTCATCAGTCACCTCACTCGCCTGGTGCTTCTTTGTTCTTACCAGCTTTTGACATCATCTGTGTCTATCAGAGTACAGACGAATGACAAAGTGAAATCTATTTGTCAAACGGTGTTACTCCAGTAAAAAAGAAACTTAAGGTAGTGAGCGCTGGTTGATTTAGCGATTACAATTATCATACGAACCCAGACCGCACAAGAAGATAAAATTTCAACCAGGGCTAAATTTGAATCAGAACATTTACGAAAAAAACAGAACCAGTGGATAAGAAATACTTACGTTCTGCATATTTTGCACATTGAAATTATTATGTTTTTAAATTTAAACTAGTAAAATAAAAAAAAGTTAAAACATTATAATATATCATTTGACAGAATGGCTTACACTTGGTATTCACTTTTCTAAAGACTAGTGGAAACATTCTTCTACGTTATTCTTTTCTTTTTATTTTTAGCACTTTCAGAAAAATTCAGATGGGCTCTGCACAAGGCTAACTAAACCTTTAGATGCAGACAGAGAGAAAATTGAGTTCTTTGAAGATCCCTTGTATGACGAAGGTTTGTTGGTGGGCTTGCCAGTATCTGTAGATTTATTGATTGGTTGGAAGCAATTACGAACTGCTTAAATCTGATAGCCCTGCATCATAATTCCTTGGTCATTCCTCGTATATAGTCTCATAGGGTTCCTTGGCATACCTTTATGGTCCATTACACCAATAACCAAACCAGCGTTCTTAGTGAAATCACGAAAATATGACTAACAGTTTCACCCTTTAACTAAGGATCATGGAAAAACTTATTTTCACACAAGAAGATTAATCGAAATCATTATGTATGGTTATGATTATTACCATGACTGAGACTGCTATTATGATGGTCATGAATTTACTGAAAATTCTTTATTCAAATCGTTCAACAATGAAGAACCACAAAAAGTCGCCATTGCTCCAAAAGACAAATCTCTTTTAAATACGCTCTCAGCGAATTCAAAGACAAAACGGGGTTATCGAGCAGTGATGAGGAAATAGATGCGTTTTATTTGTATTAGCGACCTGATTCAAAACCCTGAACGGAACAAGGAAATTATCACAGAAAGCTTATAAGACAATTAAAAATTAGCGACGCGCGACACCCACTCGTGTGTCTGAGAAAAAATAAAGACACATGACTAGAAATGGCCCGTTTGTCACCTTTTATCCCTTTTTGGCGTGGTTTTGGCCTTTCAGGCCTGGTTGTGGCCTTTCTGGCCTGCGTTTGGCCTGGTTATGGCCCGTCTGATCTTTTTATTAGGGCGTTTTCTATGGCTACTTTTTGTGGTTCTTCATCGTTGAACGATTTGAATAAAGAATTTTTAGTAACTTCTGGGCGTGTTTTATTTGATTACTTCTATAAACTTAAGCTGTCTATTGTTTTTGATAAAAAGGTTGAGGTTTAAAATGGGCTCGGTCCGTAGAGTTCCGGTTTTAGATTCGGTCACTGCTACTTGCATAATTTGTGGCTAACAGACCGTGAAGAGAGGTTGCACAATAGCTTAAGTCTCTGATCTTTAAATCTAAAACATAACCAATAATTATGTAGTTGGATTGGAGAAATATTGAAATACAAATTGAGGGGAACTCTGCTCACAAGCCAAGGCATGCCCCCTACTCATAAACTAAAGGCATGTTTACATCGAAGTGTATCTTGTACGCCAATGTAAAGGTGGATGACTCAACATAGTTTGCAGAGCATACCAGAGATTTCAGCCACTGACAATAGTCAAGTACAATTGAGATCAAAGTGGGACAGTATTATAGTCACACTAGATGTCCTCCTCTCCTTTACATGTACTTGTCACTTTAAATCTACAAAATATGATCAAATAATACGTAACTGGATTGCAGAAATATTGAAATACAAATTGAGGGGAACTCTGCTTACTAGGCATGAATAGATTGTGCTAGTAAATTTAGGAAAAGTTGCTTCACAATATACCCAAAAGTTGCTCTAAAGTTGCTCAAATATCAAAAAGTTGCCACCAAAATTTAGAAAAGTTGCTTGCTCTCTAGAGTCGATTTGTTTTGGATAAATACTCAAAACGTGTTTGTTTGTTTGTTTGTTGCCATTTAAACATTTTCATTAAATATTCTTACAATCATTGAAAGAGGGCAAAAGCCATTGTTATGTGACAAATACAAATACTATGTTGTAATCAATATACTCTTTAAACTCAACATAACTTCAATAATAGATACGTATTTTCTAGTTAAAGTTTCTAGCTAGTCACCTGGCAAAGTTTACGTGGATAGGCATCATAATGTTAAGTATATATACTTCATACCATATACGCCATGATATTGATGACTTTACATATGCTTTAGACAGTGATCAAGTTTACAGCCTTTATCTTATCACTTTAAAGTTTACTGCCTCTTTGCATTGTTGTATCTTATCATTACTGAAGCCTCTAGATAGTCCTCTAAGGCATTGCCTTGTTGATCATTGTATGCATTATTCAGAAGGTTGGGACTCTCTCAGCGGATGCTGAACTTGGTTGAATAAGTAACAACTTCTTCACTAGACTTGCCCAATGTGGAAGTCTGACACTGTTGGCTGCCCACCATCCAAGCTTCTCTTCCTCATCTTCCATGAAAACACCATCATCGGCAGCAAGGTAGTCAGGTAGCTCTCTGGCCAAGTTGGCAATGATGTTGTCATTATACAGAAATGGAAAGTTTCTGAATTCCTCCAAGGAGGCAGCCATTGGGTGGAGATGTTGAACTTGCATAGGACAACAGAGCCGTGCTACCTTAAAAGCACGGACTGTGTCGCGAAACTGAACACTAAATTTCTGCTGATAGAAATTAAGCCCTAGTTGAATACAGGCTTTAGCCTGTGTCATAAGCTGGTTGAATGTGACGGCATTTCCACCAGCTATTTCACGAGCAAATGCTGTAGTATTGGGTCAATGCTCACCTGCCACCGCCCTTGCAACAGAACAGAGACGTTCATAGCAGGTAAATATTAACGGTGTGTCCCCTTCAAGGTAGTAGGTTGCACTTACAAAGTGAACACCAGCATCTACAACTGCAGCAAGCTCAAGACGTAGGTCTTGGCAATCTTGATGATCATCAAATATTTCAAGTAGATGTCGACGCACTGCTGGGGACAATTCTTCATTTTCTCGAAGAAAAGGCTCTATATCTCCAAAGTAATACAGAGCTTGTTGTAGAATGTCCCACTTACTCCACCACTTGGTGTCACTATCTGTATGCATGGTTACCAACATTGTCTATTGAAGGTGAAAAACCCACCACATCAAACGGGTTGGAGTAGACAAACTTGAGTTGTCGCAGGGCAGCCCCATTCACTGAAGCCCCATCCCTGATTCCGCCAATGATTGTGTTAGGACCAAAGTTATACTTCACAGCCAGGCAAGACATCAACCTCTGGGCTAGGTCAACTCCCTTTTAATGCCTTAATGCCAGTAACTCAAACTGTATAAGGCGCTGTGTGAGTTTGAAGTCTTCCTGCTCAAAACGAATAACAATAGCAAGGGCCTCACCCATTCTAGCTGTTCCATCAAAAATAACACCGGCCTCTTTCACGGTTTCAAGCTCACTCCGGAGTTTCTCTTTTTCTTTTTCCAATACAGCTGGAATGATTTCCCTGAGGTTGGTACTGTGGGTTAATCTATGGCCATATCTCTCCAACAGAGGGCGTAGAAAATCCACTTTTGATAGGGGTATACCTCCAGTAAGACCAAACTCGACTATTTCAAATCGGAACAAACGTATGTCCGCAGGAAATGTCGATCCACTGGGGTGTTCGCGCATGTGTCGCCTTTTAAGACATCCCATTATTGACTGGTTTTGTTTCTTGTCTTTGGCGATGCGGGCAACTCCGTTTGTATGCTTGCTTGACTTTATATGCTTGCCGACTGAGCTTTTCTTTAATGAATGGGTCTCACTGCAAGCATTGCAACACAAACTGCCACTAGCCACTGCGAAATGTTGTTTTGGATAGCCTTTCACGCAATCCCAAGCGCATGTTGTGTTTCCTTTCCCAGAGGACGAGGTCGAGGTACCGCTTTCTCGTTGTTTGTATTTGCCTTCGTTGAGGTGAATTTTGCGTTTTCTAGAAATTGAAACGCTTGCAGGTTTACTAAGACTTGTCCCAGCGTCTATGGCAACCTTGATGGGGTCAATTCTGCTCGTACTTTTTCCATGTTATTATAAAAAAACAAATCGACGGCAGCTTTCTATGGTCTATATTCATTTAGACCATAAAATGACGCCATAAAATGTCTAAAACTTGGCAGTGAAACCACCCACCTGCGCCTTGTGGTTCCACTTAAGCTTTGAACATTTTTTGACGTCATTTTATGGTCTATAAGAGTATAGACCATAGAAAACTGCCGTCAATTTGTTAAATATCTAATGTGGAAACGCCTAGCGCCTAAGTTAACCAACCATATAGTTTTCTAAGTTAGACACTAGTCTTGTTAAGAAGCATTTTAAATGTAAACATCTATATGCATATTCAACACACACTCTCACAGACGACACATGCACTGCTCATACAGTTACTGTTATAATAAATATCTAAACCACGTTCACAGTAGTGATTTTCTTTTTTTTTTCTCTTGAAGAATTATTGATGAATTTGAGATTAATAAGTAACCATTTCAACGCTAATTGTTACCGCTAAAACAAAACAATAGTCTTGATACAAGCGTTGGAGTGAGGGTTTGAGTTTCTTAAACAACAAAATTCCAAGGACATAACTGGTTGAACAACTGATTAATTGAATGAATAACTAATTAAAATTGTTAAATTTATTATTAGTAATGCCAGCTTCTTAATTAAAAGACTCAAGTAAATTGTGTAAAGAAAATAAAAACTTGAGTCCCCTACAGTTATTTAGGTGTCGGAACGTGGCTTGAATAATGGTCGGTGCCGTGTTCGTCCATTCGTACTCATAAACCGGCTATAGGTCTTTTCTACATACTCACATATTCAGCATTACAAGCTGGAACATTTGGCTTGTATAAGTTACGTAAGACTTGAGGTACATAGGGGTAGAATCGTTGTTGGAACAAACCTTTGAACTAAATAGGCTCCATAAAACATTGTTTGCATCTACGAACTAATCGATCAACGATCGACTCTCCAACGCTACCTGGATAAGGCAACCTTGTTTTGTTAGAAGAAAGATCCATTTCCCTATGTACCTCAAGTCTCACGTAATGTATAAACTAACTAATGACGAGGTGACAGTGAAAGAGGAAAGAAGGTATCTCAAAATTTATCCAAGTCGCTTATACGTAGTATTTCTTAAAATACCTTTGTACCCCATGTTCGCTATAGTTAGTCTATATTGATCTAAATTCTCTTGATGCCCTTTTTCGGCTGTTACAATAGGAAAACTTACTTAACGAGGTGTTTAAGATACGATTGTGTGATTTATACGAGTCTCAATGTTTTTTTTAGTTGCCGTTCCACAGGAAATTCTTGCAAGAGGGCCCTTGGCATTTGACGCCTACACTAAAGCCTTGAAAGAAGGAAAGACGAGTGTCAAGAGGATACCAGTCATGTTGATTGGACAGGGTCGAACAGGCAAGACGAGCCTAAAGAAGTCACTAAGAGGGCAAATTTTTAATCCACAGGAAGAAAGTACCGTGGGGATTGATAAGGATCCTTCACATTTCAAAGTAACCAGAGAGATTTGGAAGGCTGGAAAGAAGGATGAGGCAAAAACATCTAATTTATCAATTTCATATGAACACCATGCAGCACAAATAATTGTCAACAGTTTGAAGATAGTTAAAGAAGATGAAGAATAGCTTTACGACGTTGTTTATAAAGAAGAACAAGAGTTTTACGACCATCTAGACTTCGAGGAAAGCACACTTGAGGAAGTCCAATCAAACTTTCTCCCCATCCAAAATGTTGATTTACATCAAAGCGACGACGCTCCTGCTGCAAATTTGGAGGTTCTAAATACAGATTTTCCTAATTTCCCTAATGACAGTAGCTTGGATTCACAAGGAGATGGTTTATCAAGTGCGAGCGATGAAACAACCCTACCAGACGAGATAGCATCTTTAGTTGAGAAGTTGCTTCTTGAGGATAAAAAAGGTGAAGAAGATGTATATTCTGTTTTGTGTGATTTTGGTGGACAATCTGTTTACTATGCCACACATCCACTATTACTTACACCAAGAGCAATGTATCTTCTGGTTCACGACCTTAGCCGAGATCCACATGAAATAGCCTGCCCACCTGTAAAACAGGGAATGTTTAAAAAATTTAAAGATCACTATTGTCTAAAAACTAACCTGGACTATCTAGACTTTTGGATGACCTCCATTGCTTCCCTAGCTGGTCAGGTCCCCGCAGGTCCTAAATCTGAGGTGTTGCCAGAGAAACTTCCTCCTGTATTCCTAGTTTGCACTCATGCTGATGAGCCTCATGATTGGGACGATCCTTATGAAATGGCCGATGAGGTATTTGATTTTCTGCAAAGGAAGCCATACAGTACTCAATTAGTTGATCAAGTTTTTGTCGTTGATAATTGTCCGGCAGCAACTCTGAGTGTTCAGAAATTATCCGTTTGCGGAAGCACATCCTTTCCGTAGCTAAGGAGCTACTTCAGATGAAAGAAGTTATTCCAGTTAAGTGGCTGAAATATGAGAAAGCGCTTCAAGTCACCAGAGAGGCGGGCCATCAATGGATTTCTCTCCAAAGAAGTGAAGAGATTGCGTCCGTAGAATGCAAGATTCATGACGAACAAGAGTTTGTGACATTGTTGAACTTTTTACATGACCAGAGAATTGTTGTTCATTTTGACGACACTCCAATTTTGAACAATTTGGTAGTCTTAGACCCTCAATGGTTGATCGACGTTTTCAAGATGGTAATAACTATTCAGCCGTATGACTTCCAGGAAAGAGAATTTAAAGAATTATGGCACAAGCTTGAGACAAAAGGCATCTTGGAGGAAAGGCTGTTGCAGCATGTTTGAGGTCCTTTGTTAGACCAGCAAGAAACCTCTGAAAGCCTCATTGCAATCATGGAGAAATTCAGCTTGCTGTGTCCTTGGCCATCATCAGATACTTCGTGCACCAAGCAGTACCTGGTGCCGTCCATGTTGATGTCGCATCCACCGCAAGATGTCATCAGTCTGGTTGCCTCGGCAACAATTCCTTCTCTTTTTCTCAAGTTTGAATCTGGCCAAATTTCTCCAGGCTTCTTTCCCCGACTAGTGTTACAGTTCTTTAAGTGGTGCACTGAAGAGTTTACAACCAAAGTTACCCCACAACTGTTCCTACATTTTGCCAGATTTTTTATTTCGTCAGAATCTTGTTGCTCTGTAGTCCTTCTCTGCCATATGTCTTCTGTTGAGGTGATTTTTCTCGGTGCGAATCCTAATGCCAGTGTGGGAGAAGGTTTAAACTCAGGGATAAACCTCTCTGAAGAGTTTTACCACGGCACCTTTCAGGTGACCTCTGCCTGTGTTGTACGGAGACAGCTCGCACTTATAGTTGAGTCCATGCGACATGAGTTCTGCTTTCTGAGAAACATGAGGTGTGAAGTTAGTTTCCTTTGCCCAGTCTGTTCACAAGGAGGTGCAGTTGATTTCTGTCGAAATCATCATTCGCAAGGTTGTAAGCAAGAAGAATGCCTTCACTTTTTCTCAGAGTATGAGCTGTTGAAGTGTAAACAAATTGCTATTTGCACTCAGTCTGCCACTGCAAAGGAAAGCGAGGTCAAAATCAAGCAGTTCTCTCCTTGGTTTGCGCTTGAGTGCGAAAAGGTGAGAATTCAACAAAACAAAATTAGAGTTAGGTACTAATTTCGTCGAGATTTAGGATTTCTTTCGCGGTCAGATGACAGAAGTTTCACTTTTAATATAGATTGGAACGAAAAGAAAAAAGAAAGAAAGCAATAAGGAAGTAAAAAGACAAGAAAGGTAGTTTGAGCCAGCAAAATGTAATTGGCCTTGATCCCAAAAAAAGTATATCAATTATCATCTCCGGCCAACATTGGGTCGTGCAGTGAATAAAATCTTTCAGTCACGTGCTTTATCGAATGATAATGCTCATGATAAACTGCCTGTTTTCCTGGAGGTGAACAACAGGTAAATCCTGAGAAATTTGTTGGCCAGGCCTGTTTTCATTCGATAAGTAGGCAGCTCAGAAAGGGGGTAAAACAATCCTGTTTGTAATCTATAGCTTTCAGATTAATTAATTTCTGCAAAGACCTTTATCATGTTAAGCGTAAAAAAACCCATCGATAATCTGATCTTGGCATGATTGGTGAAACTCAAAAATTGCAAGTTTTTTTTAATTTCATTACTCGATTTAATTGGATTAAGAAATAAATAGAAGAAAATCGCGTAAGGGACATCAAATTGCGTATATGATGTGACACCCGTCATCTCTTTCTTATCCTCCCACTCTCTTGTAGGAATTTAAGACTAAAATGGGATCGTCTTAAAGATGACAAAATGTAAAAAGTTGCACTCTCTTTCCAATTTTCAACAGCACGAAGAACGAGGGGAGGTTGATGACAGACTACTACGTACTATGCAAGGCAAGTTTCTGCCTTCTGTTTTCAAGCTACGTTTTCCCTATTTATGTTATTAAATATATAGTGGAACCCAGGTCTCTAAGAAAAGCTTCACCTTTTGGATTGAGTCAGAAGTGGAGTCGGAACTTGAAGGTCAAGGAGCCTTATGTTCTGATGTCTAGCCGCCCCGGCCTTATACCTTAGTTCAGGGTATCTGGCAGGCTAGAATAGTTATAATAATTTCGTCGGGCATTGCAGCTCATTTTGCACAAGAAAATATCGTAGCCAGCCAATCATGACTGGAAACCATTCAACTATTTCTTCAACTGTAACTATTTCTTCGCTCTTTACAAAATTCTCTTATTTTTCTTTTAAAAACTTAAAACCAAAGTTTGTTTAGACAAATTTTGCAGTATTCTGCGAAAGTTTTAAGCTTATTCGACAATGAAAACTTTTAATTTGTACCATAAAATAAACGCTGACTCGACGCCGGCAGCAATTATTTATTATTATTAAGATATCGCTTACACTACTGTATTTCATTCCTTCGGTGAATGCCTTCTCAAATTATTATAATAGTAATAGAGTTGATGTTTTTGGGCGTTAATTTCTTTTTGTCCCTACTCAGAACTCATTTGAAATGACCCTGAATCAGACCGAAAACATTAACAGAACATCAACTCTTTTGTTATATTAGAAGTTAAAAATAAAGTCTATGTTAGAACCGGTAACCGCAAAACATGGCATCCGAGGGCTTGGTACCCATAGACCCTTTTTTCATAAATGACGACTGATTTTTTATTCCTTCAAGCAGAACGTAATTAAAAATTCATTTTTGTAGCAAATGAAGACAAACCATTGGTTCTTCCTGAAACGGTTGTCGAATCGCTTTTGTCAGAGTCAAGTCATCCTAAAGAGATTGTCCTTCAGCTGAAACAAAGTCTGCACCTGGACGAAGCCTCTCTTAAGGATCCAAGACCTGACACCAAGAAATTGATCCGTTTCATGGCCAGAAAAGCAAAGAATTCAGACAGACTTGATGTTGCCGAATACTTGAGGGAAATTACACCAGCTGGGACTACTGTGCGCTGGTAATTTGTCTCATTTATTATATTTTGGCTGGCTCCGTGAGCAGGCAAGATGAACCATTCATTTCCTGGGCTGTGATAGGCTACTGTTCACTCAGCTTCAAAAGTTTAATCCACGAACAAAGCAATTTTTTCTTGTTATTTTCTGGGACAACAGCGCTAAAATTAAACCTGTTTAGTTAAAACTAGTGATAAACTGTGTTTGCAAGGACCACCGCGACAAAATAAAAGTACCAGATCCTGTAGTGAAGGATCTAATCAGCAAAACAATTGTAAAGCAAATAATCTAAAAAATAGAGCAAGGCTAATTTCACGGTCAGGAAAGTATATTTTCCAATATTTCGAAAGGCACGGCCTTTCTTCTTCAGGGTATGTTTGAGACTGACCCTGTGGGAAGATACGTTACAATTTTAAACAGTTACAATAGATACATGAAAAAAGGCTAAAGTTACATAAACAAAAACGTTACAATTTGAAATTTGAAAATACAACTGGTAAATAGGTATAAGCAAATTAGCTAACGTTACAACGTGGTAGACGAAAACAAAATACGTAACAATGAGTTAATTACATAACTTAGGAAGATGAAAGACGGGAAAAATGTTCATGTCTCATCTCTCCTATTAGGACCTAAGGGTATGCCTCTCTAGCTTTGCGTACACTGTCACGATTAGATTTGATGAGTTCGAGAGGAATTTGTAGCATGTCAGAAGCGTTATGGTCGTTAGAAAGAAAATGTTCTGAAACTGTGGTGGGTTTGGAACTGTTTGTTTGTTTGTCGACTGGTCTACGGTGTTCGTTAAAACGGTCTTTAAGTCGTCGTTTTGTTTCTCCTATGTATTATTCGTGGCAGCGGTGTGCCATGTAAATAACGTTTTTGGAGTTACAGTCTATATGATGAGTAATATGTCTAGTTTCGCCGGTAGAATGAAATGTGTAGCTGGTACGTCCGTCTGTTATGTAGTTGTAAGTTAAACAGTTGTCTCCACATCGAAAAGATCCATGGGGTAGGTTGTTTTGTGTGGGATTACGTAGTTTGGCGCTAACTAGTAAATCACTCAGGTTGTTGGTCCGTCGGAAGGCAACAAGAGGTGTGGCTTTGAAAACGTTAGCGCAGTAGGGAGATGAATATAGGATGTTGAAGTGTACGTACCAGAGGTTTGAGGTGACACCTCACACCTCTGGTACAGACTACACAATCCTTCATAAAAGACACTACACACTTTCTTAACAAACTCCAACAACTCGGACAATTACCCAATAACGCCATTCTTGTCACTCTGGACGTTTTTTTTCCCTACACCAACATACCTCATAACGAAGGCATCAACGCGTGTCGACACTTCCTCGAAACACGTAACCGCACCCCATACTACCATAAGTTCCGAAACTTTATGTGACCTCATACGCATGATCCTTACCATGAACAATTTTACGTTCAACGACAAACACTATCTACAGACTCTCGGAACTGCTATGGGAACCAGAATGGCTCCTTCGTACGCCAATTTGTTTCTCGCCAAATTTGAGACGGACGCATTACTACGTGCTCCATTTCAACCATACATATGGTGGCGCTTCATAGACGACATCTTCATGATATGGACACACTCTCGACGACCTCCAAACCTTCACTACTTATCTCAATAACATTCACCCCACTATTAAATTTACATCCAATTATTCTCACATCTATGCCCTTTCTGGACGTCAGTGTGTTTCTCTATAACGGCACTATCACTACCGACCTTTACACTAAGGCCACTGACAAACATCAATACTTGTTACAATCTTCATGTCATCCTAGACACACTAAGAGAGCCATTCCATTTAGCTTAGCTCTCCGCTTCGGCATTCTTCAGTCGCTGTCCTTTAGTTACGTTGTATGTTGCTGATACATCGCCTGCGTTTTCGTTTTCTTTCTCTCTCCTTTTTTCTTCTTCCTACGTTTGTCGACATATTTAAAGAGTTAAATTTATAGCTTTCTTCAAATTATATCTGTTTGTTTTTCTAAAAGGCATTTGGCCATGCAACTTCCCTCCGAAAAAGACACGGGTTGTCGTACAAGGCTAACTTGAGTAAGTGGCATTTCACAATGGCTTACCCGGATGAGCGGACGTACCTACGTACGTACGTACGGACGGAGTTGACGTCATAACCTAACCAAAATTTTTCACATTCATGGTTTACCAGTTTCTCTTATTAAAAAGGGAACAACCCAACCCACCTTCACAGCTTGTTAAACAAAAGGAAAAAAGGTTTACAAAAATAAATGTAAACGAAGAAGTTGCGAGTCGCATGAAAAGGTTGAGACTCCTAATTTTCATAATTGAGAAATACTAGTATTTGGAAGCGCGGCCAGGGTCTTGGAACCATCTGGCCGCACTATGATAAATAATGCCAAGCCTCTGTCTTCTTAAAACTAAAAGGACATTGCTTAAGGCTTCTAATTTGCACACTGATTGAAAAATACTAAATGGGTTTTACGCTACACATCGTGCCTCGGACACGACTTCATGTCGGTCCATTAAAAATCCTTAAGGACTTGCCTTTTATCCAGCCATCTTGCCTTCATTTTTGGTTAGTAACTCATTTGCTTGGGAACAGCACATGTGATGAACGCTTATAACCTAACATTTACCAGTACGCTGAGCTTTTTGTACGGGTTTTAACAACTCCTTTTGCAAATGCTATTTCCCAGAATATTGTCTTTCTCTGACCACACCCGTTTCTTGTAGGTCCTTTGCTGCCACAGAACCTTGACATTAGGAATATTCCAACTGGTACGATGAGAGCTCTTACGATTGACTTGAGCGGTAAGTGCTACCCAAAATTTTGAAAAGCCTGGTACTATAAAGCATCCTTATCTCCAGATTTGGACTTATATAAGACTGGGCCGAACCTCTACTTATCCACCCTACTATAAAGACACGTTATTACGAAAAGTTTACGTAATTTAACAAAGGTACTGTAACAACTTTTAAGCTACGTTGAAGGTAATATTCAATTCGTCAATGTTAATTATATTGACTACGAATAGCGGAATACGACATATATAGGAAACATGTACATACTGTAGCACTTTGTAAAGGAAAGAAAAGAAGTGCACACTTCAGTAACGGATATATGAACTGTGTTTTATAGTAAGGTGGGAGGTAGAGGACAGAACAAAGAAGAAACAGCAATTTTTAGAGTCTATATCAATTTATTCAGAGGTTCCCGTATTTTTTATTAGTTGACGCTTGCTTGCTCGATTCAAGATCTAACCCTTTGTATCTTTGGAGTAATAACTAAATAATTGAAATAATTAAATAATTGAAATAACCGAAACGCTGACCTTGTTGTTTATTTTGCTTCATCTTCACTCACCGCTTCTCTCGCCACAACTTGTTCTAATATCATAAACTGGTATTATTAAAAGAAATTATTATTATTATTATTTCCCGTCTATGGTTGATGACTGTAAAACTATTTTTTTATTTGTGCATCAACTACAATGACAGTTACATTAATAATACGCAGAAACAACCCTTTATACGTGCATAACCAGCCATAACCAGCCATACTACAACTGCGTATTCACATACTATGCCATCACCATAATAATTTTATCAATAAACAAATACAGTGTTTTTAAAGGAAAAAATTAAATTACATAGTACACCTTTTCATTATTTTTCAAACTCTTATTCTGGGTGCAAATTTATGTTTATGTTTCCTACTTAAGTTTACGTTTGTTTGTATCTCCGCTTTCAACGCATATTTACAGTGATCGCACAATCAAGTCTTATTCATGAAAATGTACGTTTTTTTAATAACAAGGGGTTAGGAATAAACGTATTTCGATTGCCTGTATTCCCTTCTGGTCTCTTGAAATGCGTCTTTAAAATTGAAACTCATGTTAGGCTGAAATTAATCTCTAAATATAGGAGGCATAAGCAATTTCAATAAAAGACGAACTATCTTCAAATGGTGCCGAGAAAAGAAAGCAGATACGATTTTCTTACAACAAACGTATTAAGAAAAAGAGACAAAAGTACAACGGAAAAATATATGGGTTGGTCAATGCATTTTTTACATGGAAGCCCTAATTCCTGTTGTACTGCAATATTGATCCCAAATAACACCAATTGCACACTTTTCTCCACAATTCCAGATCCCTTGGGCCGTGTTATTATCTTAAAAATTCAATATTTATGCACCAAACAAAGATAAAGGTCTCATTTTGTTCTTAAGAAAGTTGAAGGTCTTTGAATTCTCCAAACTGAAAGCTTTAACTTATTTTAGGTCGAGATTTCTGTTGTCCTTTAAAACCGAAGGCGAGATGGTACCGTGCTTTTAAGGAGGGCGGCAATTGACAGCCTTAAAAGTATACAAAGTGAACTAGATTTAATCTATAGTTGGAGAACTAAAACTCCTCAAACGAAGAGTTACACCTGGAGTCAAAAATACCCAACAGTGGAGGGCCAAGTATTGATCAGTGCCATGTCGGCTAATTTGGAATAGTCTATGTGATTTTGGGAACTCTGCTGAAATAGTACTGAAATAGTACTGATCATGCAGCAATAAGCTTAGCTAGAGAGGTAAAAGGTCCAAGCATGTGGTAAATTCAAACGAAGCTGTCTGGTTCAAAAGTAAATTACTCGAAGACTGAAGGATTATGGATACGATCTTTGAATGACAGTGTCAAATGAAGCCTCTGGGAATAAAATGGCCCTAGGAGCCAAGACAACTTCGAGTCTTTTTCACTTATGATAGAAAAATGTTATACATAAAGAATTTTTCCGAGAAACTCCCGGGAGGCCAGTACTGAGCGGGCCTTTGTATTGACTTGGCTATGCAATGCTGGTGAACCCTTACAAGGGCGAAAATATTTTCCATGGGTGCCCGGGAATATATATGGTAATAGGCTTTACGCGTGCATAAAGGATCCCAAGTGCATGTACGGTAGTCTCTTTGCAGTGTCCTTATACTTAACATTACTCACATCGAGTACCCAATCGAAAAACGTATGATTGCGTATTGCAGGTGGGGAAGAGTGGAAAGAGGTTGCTGAGAGACTGGGCCTCACGCCAGCAGAGATACGTTACCTTGACAAACGAACTCTGAACCCATGTGACGCTGCCTTGGCTTTCATTAGTCAGCGATGTTACATTAATGTGGACGATCTGTACGATGTGCTAAGTGAATGCGGGCTGCCTTTGTTGGCTGATTTTCTGTGAAGAAACCTTGAAAGACAGTTTTTTCTTATGAAAAAAGTGCCTAAACATATAAATGTAAATGACTTTTTAATACCGAGTAAGTGTAGCGCTCTGTGTTAGTGGGGGCAGGCACTTTTAAGTGCCAATTAAAAAAAAAAAAGGCAAGAAGCCTTAAAAACCAATTAGAAACAAATACTCCAATATGAAAATAGCATGTTTGAGAATTGCAACCGGCAGCGGAAAGACCAGCTAAATAAGTTTTGACTTATTTACTATTTTTAGCGTATTAATCAAATATTCAGATTTCACAAGCGATGCTATATATACCTGGATCGTGTTTAATTTTTTTGTTTTAATTTTCAACCGGCAGCGGAAAGACCAGCTAAACAATTTTTAACTTATTTACAATTTTACCATATTAATCAAATATTTAGATTTCACAAGCGATGCTATATATACTTGGATCGTGTTTAATTTTTTTTTTCATTTTTTAAACTTTAATTTATATGGAAACCTGGAGACTAGCTGGTGTGTTATCGCAGACTTCCTGGACCTATAGCTAAGTATGTGACAATAAGCATATATTGTATTGTATTGTTTAAATCTCAGCTCATGTACATGCACATGCATGAAATGACGTCACGGATGATAAAACGATTGCTCCCCCGGAAGTTTTAATCCGCTCACTTGGAAGGCAAGCAACTGCGCATGCGAAAACGCAGGCTAAGACTGTCCATTAAAAAGATAATGACCAAAAATAGTTCTCCTGTCACGCAATGACCCAGGACATATATATACGTGTTCAAACAAATAGCATGACTCGCTGTCCGGTCGTTCAAGATTGCATGAATAAATTTAATGTGGTTGTTGAGAAAGGTCTGGCACTAATGTGGAAAAGCCGCTGACCAGATATAGTGCCTTGAAATTTTTTTAAAAACATTTCAAAATGGCGGCTCGACGAGGAAGACAGATGTTGACAAGAGAAGAAGCTTTCCCTGAACTTTACGCGGATGCGGACTCTGATATCGATGATTGGAGGGAAGAGAGTGATTTTGAGCCAAGTAGTTGGGAGGATTCGGAAACGGGCGATTCTGACGAAGGCAGTGAACAGGATTCGATCGAACCAGAGCAACAACAACAAAACGCACGTGGCTATGGTCGGGGAGCTGTCCCGTGTGACCTTGGAGGTAGAGGAAGAGGTGGTAGGGGAATAGGACGGGGAAATCGTGTTAGACAGTCACCAGCAGCACAGGAAGCATTACTGGAAGCAAAGTGGACGAATGTCGATCGAGAACCTCAGATTCCACCTTTTTCTTCAACGCCAGGAATCCAGATGGCACTTCCTAATGACCCAAGAGCAGGTGACTTCATGAGGCTTTTTCTCGATGATGAATTTTTTGATCTTTTAGTTACACAAACAAACTTGTACGCGATGCAATACAAGAGGAATAATCCAAACTTGCCCAGACATTCTCAGGCACAGTCCTGGTTTGATACAACCAGAGGTGAGATGAAGAAGTTCATTGCTCTTAGCCTACTGATGGAAATTGTGAGAAAACCTGAGTTGTCGGATTACTGGAGCACAAATCCCTTGTTGCAAGGTTCAGTTTTCAACAGTGTTATGTCCCGAAACCGTTACCAAACTATTTTACGGTTTTTGCATTTTGCTGATAATTCCCAGTATGATCCTAATGATGCCAACAGGGACAGGCTTTACAAAGTCAGAACACTTGTAGATAACCTGCTGTCCAAGTTCAAGAAACTTACATTCCAGAGAGGGAAATCTCAATAGATGAGGAGTTGCTGCTCTGGAAGGGAAGGCTTGTTTTCAAACAGTATATTCCACTGAAACGGGCTCGTTTTGGCATCAAAATGTTCAGTCTCCGTGAGACTTCTGGTTATCTTTGGAACTCGTACGTTTACCTGGGGAAGGAACCAGAGCAACACGCTGGAGATCGACAGTTGGTCAATAGATTAGGTGTGAGTGGAGCTGTAATCCCTAGATTGATGGAAGATCTGCTGGGTAAAGGGTACCATGTTTATGTTGACAACTGGTATACAAGCGAGGTTCTCTTTACCTACTTGTATGAAAACAACACAGCTGCCTGTGGTACTGCAAGGAAAAACCGGCTACGACTTCCAGCCACATTCAAGAATCCGAACATCCCAAAGGGTGAGCATAGGTACAGGAGGCATGAAAACATGTTGGCCATTCGCTTCAATGACAAAAAGGAAATATATTTCCTATCAACTATTCACAAGGCCAATGTCATCGACACAAGAAAGCCTTGACCGCCAAGGCAATGTTGTTAGAAAGCTCAAATTGATTGACGACTACAACAGATACATGGGTGATGTTGATAGGAATGATGAAATGATTGGCACCTACTCTTGCGTCAGAAAGAGCATGAAGTGGACTAAAACGGTTGCATTTCACTTCATAGAAGAAGGCATTTTGAATGGCCACATCCTTTTCAAGAAGGAAGGTGGCACAAAGCAACTTTTCCGCTTCAAGCTTGATTGCATCAACAACTTATTTGCAACATTTGCCTCTGAGCCCACTGCACCTGAAGCCTCTGATCGCTTTTTAGGTCGCCACTTCCCAGAACTCATCCCTCCTACAAACAGCAAACAGAATCCTCAGAAGAGATGTGGTGTGTACCAGTCCGGACAAAAGGAAGGAGAGCAGATACCAGTGTGAGGCACTTAAGTCCAGAAATGCAGGCAATGGCGAAAATGGCAAATTTGACGAAATCTTGCCACAGTCATAACGGTGGCAAATTTGGCAAGATTTCGCCAAATTCCCAAATAAATGCAAATAAGCTAAACACATGGAAGCCTGCCATGTTGGTGGATTTGACGATTTTGGCGAATGTGACAAATCTGGCGAAAATGGCAAATTTGACGAAATCTTGCCACAGTCATAGCGGTGGCGAATTTGGCAAGATTTCGTCAAATTTCCAAATAAATGCAAATAAGCTAAACACATGGAAGCCTGCCATGTTGGTGGATTTGACGATTTTGGCGAATGTGACAAATTTGGCAAAATTTTGTCAAACTGCCAAATGCATGCAAAGGGTACCAACAAAGTGACGAATTTGACGATATTTCGCCAGAGACCAAAATTCAAGCGAATGAGCTCAACACAAGGGTACCAACAAAGTGGCGAATTTGGCGAATACGGCGAATTTGGGATATATGGCGAATTTGACGATATTTCGCCAAAGACCAAAATTCAAGCGAATGAGCTTAACACAAGGGTACCAACAAAGTGGCGAATTTGGCGAATACGGCGAATTTGGGATATATGGCGAATTTGACGATATTTCGCTAAAGACCAAAATTCAAGCGAATGAGCTCACCACAAGGGTACCAACAAAGTGGCGAATTTAACTGATACGGCGAATTTGGCAAATATGGCGAATTTGACGATATTTCGCCAAAGACCAAAATTCAAGCGAATGAGCTCAACACAAGGGTACCAACAAAGTGGCGAATTTGATGAATACAGCGAATTTGGCCAATATGGCGAATTTGACGATATTTCGCCAAAGACCACAATTTAGGTGAATAAGCTCAAGACAAGGATATCAAGGGCAAATGGCCAAAGATCCTACATTTCAGGAAATAAGTGGCCTTCAACCCGAGTAATAAGCTTAACACATGGAAGCCTGCCATATTGGTGGATTAGATGATTCTGGAAAATGTGAAAAAAGTTGCCCAAAGTTTGTCAAATTGACAAATGTATGCAAGTTAGTGAAGCATATGAAAGCCAATCACGATGATGGAGTAGTATTACAGTTGTAGAAAATATGACAAATTCCAGACATTGAGATAAAAATCGTCACATTCACCAAACAGCGCGAAAAAAATGATACAAGTATATTTCGTTATTTAAGGTGAGTTCACAAGTAACATTGGGAGACAATAGTTATCTTCACGAGTACCAAACTTAACCAAAAAAAAAAAAATGCATGTATACCTCGTTCTTTAAACGTGGGTCTACACGTAAAATAAGGGAAAATATTTTAACAAACCAAACCCTAACAAAAAAAATAATGCATGTATACCTCGTTCTTTAATCGTGAATCAACAACTATAAACATTGTGGTAGGTATCCAGGGCATGATTGATCACAATGTTTCTTTTACACAGAATTGGCAAATTGCGACTCACGACTAAGTAACGAATACAAGTTAGCAAAACTAAATATAATTTCACTGCAACTCGCCAGGGTTTTGGACAGCAAAAGCATGCATGCATTTCCACCTCAAGCAGCTTAAGCGACTGTTTCCTTCACAATTAACCTCAATTCTTCGCTTTCATTTCAAGCAGCCGATCTCAGTTCCTCTTCACGATTCGACATCTCCCCGGGATAGCTTTTCGCTCCTAAAACCTTCCCCAAAATCTCTCAGGAACATTTTGCGAATCCATAGCTTTCCTTCTCCATGCCATTTTCGAAACTCACAGTTTTTGAAATTTTGTCATGTAGGGTACATTGAATATTCCCGCACACATTCGCTAGTTGATTGGCTACGTTTATGCGTGCTTCCAAATAAGGGGCACGTTTTGACCCAAACAAGGCTCGTAAGGGTCCCATTTCGTGCCTAAAGACATTTCGTGTCCCTTACATAAAAATGTTTATGTATTCGTTTTACTTTCCTCAATATTCGACGTTTTGCTATCTGTGTTTGCGAGGCGTCTAAAAATGACGCCTTCTATTGATGATATGGCAAGATTCAGCGATAGTCTTTGAAGAACCATATAGCGGCGACAATTCGTGGTCAAACAAGATGCCTGCTATACTGGCATTACGCGTGATGCTGGAGCTGATTCATTTATTCCAACTGTATGCTTCGCCGATTGATAAAACTATCCTTGCTAATGGAATAGTTTGAGCCACGACGATCGCGTTACGTTGTTTCCCTTGTGTAACGCGACTCAGACTATCAGCGGAAATTTGTGAAATTCCATTAAGATAACGTAAGCTTCTCAATGACTTCTTTTCAGTCTCGCGTCGTGGTCTAAGACTGTCAAACAAAGTACGATTCCTTCGCCATGAACTAACCAATTTCCACCGTTTTAAATATCGAGTGCTTCTTCGAAGTTATTCTTTCGATTTGCCGCTTCAAAATGGTAAAATTTCCGTTTGAAAACGGCATACTTGAGTCCAGAACATGTTATAAACAATGTGGCGCCACAATTTAATGCAGTTTTAATTAAGAAATCAAATGATGCGTTGACGTCACACAGGTAAGGGTGAGTGGGTCCATTCCCTCGCGATATAAGCGACAAGAATGGATTTTGATTGACCTGCTTTTGTTGAAGACAATCAGAACAATACATCCCGACTAGGAGAGGGGAGAGTTTAATGAATAAATTAATGTACCGATTTGTGGATACGAGGAAGAAAAAAAACAAAAAAAAAAAAAAAAAAGAAATCGACCCGTTTTTAGACACGGTATGCCCCCTCAGGGAATCCCGCGTAATTAGTCCGATTATTCAGTTGAAGATCCACGCCACATACCTCCTCTGCTCCATCACTTCAAGCATCAGGTGGAAGACAACAACCACAACAAACAGCTGCCTGGCAAAATCCCTTGTCCAATGGAGTGCGATTAATGAAAGGTTGGGGGTTCAGTACTCTGAACTTAGATGCCTTGACTTAAGCCGACGTTTGACTTTGAGATCGGACCTTTGTTTAAACCTCTACTAGATATCTTTCAACATCTTGACTTTAGGGGCAAATAAAAGATGACAGGAGATAATATTGTAGGATTTTAATTTGTACTTCACTGTTTCTAAGTATTTTATCTATTTTCCATCTATATACATTTCTATTATACAGGGCTTAAAATTGGTTAACGAGTATATGTAAAAAGTCAATTTTTTCACATTTTAGTCGCCATTTTGAATTTATTAAATAGCTTGTTAGTCACTGACTAAAAGATATAAATTTTTAGAAATCCTGACATGTTTACTTTCAAAATACTTATGCTTTACTCTTGACTTCAAGTTGTATGGGGCTTTTTTTATGCATGTATGTCATTACCAACAAAGAATTATTGCAAAACTCAGTTGTCAAAAGGGTTAAAGGTTCCTCTGATAAAGGCACAACCCATTCACCCACATATTCTGTTATAGGGATGTGTTTACAGGAGTGCTACACTTGTTTCCGTGGATGAAATCCCAAGCAGATGGGGCCATTCGAATAAAATATCTCTTCAGCAGTATTGTTCCAAAGTGTTAGTTCTTCTTCAAAAATTTAACGCATTACATTTCTGGTAATTTTTATGTTTGGCTTTATTCGTTTCAAATAATTGTGACCTGAAATTTTCAACCCACCTACTTCCAGTGCCAATGAGCTAATTCTGTGGGCCTTCCTTGTCAACAAGAGAGGTAGACCACAAATATATACAGGATTTAACAAAAAAAATATTTGCTCTGGCAACTGAATTTTTTTTTTCACATTAGTGATTATGCTAATGCATAGATTCAGGTGAGGAAATAAAAAAAAGGAGGTGTCGCATATATCTGTTTAACACGATTATGTTCATGAATTATGTTCTAAGCAACATGATACAAGAGTTTCCCACCAATGAATAGTCAAATTAGAGGTACTCAGGTCTTTAATATTGTTGGAACATTTTTTGTTTCATACAAATTAAATGGAAGTTAGACATATTCTGCTAACCCAATGTTGTACCCAATTCAGATCCCCTGGGGTTAACATTCTTTGTTTATTGCATTTGCATTATAATGTAGCGTTCCCATTTAAATGATATGGAAATACTTAGAAGGAAACATTTTATGTACAGCATTGCGTTAGCCGAATAGGTCTATTGAGATACATTTTACAGGTTCTAAACACAAGACCACCACCATTTTCCCTATTTAAATTAGGTCACTATTTCATTACAGGGCATTTTCACATAAATTTGTTAAAATAATGCAAACTATAAATCTCACCAATAACTTAATTCTTTTGTATATTGATGATAAAAGATGTATTATAGAGGGACTACTCTCCAAAATATAAACACGCTATACGTTTATAATAATTATAAACTTATTTTACTGACGTTTATTATATGCATGCACAATTGAGAGTTCACAATTTCTACAAATCATTTGCATTATAACTTTAGAAAAAACTTATTATAAGTTGTTACTGTTGTGATTGACATGAGATTATATTAATAAATCTAAGTAAGTCAAACTACACAAGAGACTGGTTTATATAAAGCATGAAGGAGGGAATTCGCCGCTCTGTTGGTACCCTTCTCTTGAGAGCATTCAACTGAATTTCAACTTTGGCGAAATAGTCAAACTACACAAGAGACTGGTTTATATAAAGCACGAGGGTGGGAATTCGCCGCTCCGTTGGTACCCTTCTCTTGAGCTCGTTCAACTGAATTTCAACCTTTGGCGATATATCATCAAATTTGCCATTTTCGCCACATTCGTCGAATTCTTCAATTCGCCGCTCTGTTGGTACCCTTCTCTTGAGCCGGTTCAACTGAATTTCAACTTTGGCAAATTATCCTCACAATCGCCATATTCGCCAAATTCGTCGAATTCGCCGCTCTTGTGGTACCCACCTTTGGAGCCTGTTCAACTGAATTTCAACTTTGGCGAATTATCGTCACCACTGCCATATTCGCCGAATTCGTTGAATTCGCCGCTCTGTTGGTACCCTTCTGTTGAGCTCGTTCAACTGAATTTCAACCTTTGGCGAAATATCGTCACATGTACAATCGCCATATTCGCCAAATTCATTGAATTTGCCGCTCTTGTGGTACCCACCTCTTGAGCCTGTTCAACTGAATTTCAACTTTGGCGAATTATCGTCACAACCACCATATTCACCAAATTCGTCAAATTCGCCGCTCTGTTGGGACCCTTCTGCTGAGCTCGTTCAACTGAATTTCAACCTTTGGCGAAATATCGTCGCATTTGCCAGTTTCGCCAAATTCGTCAAATTCGCCGCTCTGTTGGTACCCTTCCATTGAGCTCGTTTAACTGAATTTCAACCTTTGAAGAAATATCGTCAAAATCGCCATATTCGCCAAATTCGTCGAATTCGCCACTCTGTTGGTACCCTTCTGTTGAGCTCGTTCAACTGAATTTCAACCTTTGGCGAAATATCGTCAAAATCGCCAAATTCATCGAATTCGCCACTCTGTTGGTACCCTTCCGTTGAGCTCGTTCAACTGAATTTCAACCTTTGGTGAAATATCGTCAAATTTGCCAGCTTCGCCAAATTCGTCGAATTTGCCGCTTTGTTGGTACCCTTTTCTTGAGCTCGTTCAACTGAATTTCAAATTTTGGCGAAATATTGTCAACTTTGACAGTTTCGCCAAATTCGTCGAATTCGCCGCTCTGTTGGTACCCTTCTCTTGAGCTCGTTCAACTGAATTTCAAATTTTGGCGAAATATTGTCAACTTTGACAAATTCGCCAAATTCGTCGAATTCGCCGCTCTGTTGGTACCCTTCTCTTGAGCTCGTTCAACTGAATTTCAACCTTTAACGAAATATCATCAAATTTGCCAGTTTCGCCAAATTCGTCAAATTCGTTGAATTCGCCGCTCTGTTGGTACCCTTGCACTGAGCTCGTTCAACTGAATTTCAACCTTTGGCAAAATATAATCGAAATCGCCATATTCTCCAAATTCGTCGAATTCATCGAATTCGCCACTCTGTTGGTACCCTTGTGCTGAGCTCGTTCAACTGAATTTCAACCTTTGGCGAAATATCGTCAAATTTGCCAGTTTCGCCAAATTCGTCGAATTTGTCGAACTCGTCGCTCTGTGGGTACCCTTCTCTTGAACTAATTCAACTGAATTTCAACCTTTGGCGAAATATCGTCAAATTTGCCAGTTTCGCCAAATTCGTCGAATTCGCCGCTCTGTTGGTACCCTTCTCTTGAGCTCGTTCAACTGAATTTCAAATTGTAGCAAAATATTGTCAAATTTGCCAGTTTCGCCAAATTCGTCGAATTCGCCGCTCTGTTGGTACCGTTCCGTTGAGCTCGTTCAACTGAATTTCAACCTTTGACGAAATATTGTCAAATTTGCCAGTTTCGCCAAATTCGTCGAATTCGCCGCTCTGTTGGTACCCTTCCGTTGAGCTCGTTCAACTGAATTTCAACCTTTGGCGATATATCGTCAAAATCGCCAAATCCATCGAATTCGCCGCTCTGTTGGTACCCTTCCGTTGAGCTCGTTCAACTGAATTTCAACCTTTGACGAAATATTGTCAAATTTGCCAGTTTCGCCAAATTCGTCGAATTTGCCGCTTTGTTGGTACCCTTCTTTTGAGCTCGTTCAACTGAATTTCAACCTTTGGGGAAATATCGTCAAATTTGCCATTTTCGCCATTGCCTGCTTTTCTGGACATATCTTTTGTGCAGCACCTTGCTTCAAGATTTACCACACAGAATAAGACTGAACATTGCTTTGTTAACTTTTATTTCACATGAATCTTTCCGTCAGCAACTTATTAGTGTAAATACAATTTTAGCAAGTTTATATTCCTTTCTTGTAACCAAGACAGCATTATATTGAAAATTCAAGATGGCCGCCATCAAAAATGACTTTGTGCAAAATCACTTTTTATTATCTTTCATGGCTTGAAATCATTACATTATCCTACATCTAGGTTAACTGAGACGTTTCCCTTTAAAATTTTTATATTTTTTAGCAAAATAAAATTTTTTGTAAAAATCCAAGATGGCCGCCGGTTGGTGGGTGTATGTGGCTGTGGTAGGGAAGGGGTTAAATAGAGTTAAGCATTACTGTGAACAGTAACAAAACAGTAATGAAGTAACAATTGTGATTCAGCCAATAAACTGAGCGTCTGACAGGTCGTTAATTCAGGTTAGTATACGTGAACATCAATTTAATACAGTGAGGAGGCGAGAGGGGTTTGTTCTTGAAAGCTAAAACGACAAAATCAGTGCCTGGAGGCTAACCTACCAGAATAAAATGGCCGCTATTTTCTGTTGTTTTATTGAGCTTCTAGTAGGTAGTCTGCCAGAGCTGTTCAAAACCTTTGTCGTGTGTCGAGACTGCAATTGGCTTGTGCTTAGACTGTTTCATGGGTCATCTTTCATGAAAACCTTTAGGTCCCATTTAAGATATTGGACTGAGTTCTTTAGTTCAGTTCTATTTCCCCGAGTTTCATTGGCTTATCAGGAATTTAGCCGAAGCCATTTCCCTCGTTCGTCGTCAGTAATTCTGGGGTCGTGCCTATTAATCCAAGGTTGATTACGTGTTTGTTTTGGCGTCATGTAGGTATATGGCGTTTGACGCTGGGGCTGTAGAGGATGCTGCCTCCTGTAATAACTTTGCCTTGTCAACTTCTCTGCGACCGATGCAAAGTTTCCTAATGGCCCACTACAGTGTTATTTATTTCGATATTCAGGAAAGGCTTAAAGGGAGGGTATTCTTTTAAAAATTTAAATGGGGGGGGGGGGGGGGGGAGGGAGGTTAGAGCATTAAGGTACACGCGCTCACCTTGATAAACACAAATTTAAAAGGAAAATTTAAAATTTCATCTTGAAATTTAACGGTGTCCCTCTCAAATTTATTCATTCATCTAATGTAAAATATTTCCATAATTCATTTTTATTAGCTTTGTTAGCGCGGGTCCACATCAGGACTTTGGTCGAGGGTGGGGTAGGAAGGGGTGTAACAAAAAATTTATCATTAATTATAAAGCGCGGGGGGGAAATCACGATACCCTTGTTTACAGATAACATTTAATTGGGAAACAAATAAGAACAAGAGCAAGGAGGAAGTCAAATATTTATTTCATAAGATCCACAGGAAAAGCGCTTCAAGGGATGGGTTGAAGTGTAGAAGATCAACACAAGATCGAACCCACTGGAGAAAAACTGCGGTGTCCTTATGCGTCCATTGATTTAATTAGAGACTTACTGTTACATCGCGTCCGTTCATGACGATAATTATAGTCAGACACTGGATGACTTTTTGACAGGTTATTTAACTTTTATTTCTTTCACAATTGATGATAACACAACCGTTTGGTATGGAATATTTTGCGATTTAGAAAAATAAAATGCTTTCAGTTCCTTAGTGCGCACGTCTTAAAATTTTGGCAAATAAATCTGTGACGAAAACTAAATATTCATTATTTCAAGGAGGGCGTCTCCTACTAGTAGTCGTTTCAATTTAGGGAGCTTTAACCCGGCGACACACCTAGTGATTTTATACACCAAACGCCGCGATCGGCAAAAATCGCCAGGTGTACCCGGAGCAGCGATTGCGATTTTCGCCGATGGCCGCGATCGCCATATAAAATCGCCGATATCCGGCATTCGCCAAGTGTGCCCGTTCCCCGTTATTTTCTACGGTTATTGCTGCGAATCGCCAGTAAAGCCAACCCATCAGGTTGGACCATTTTATCACACCACTTTTCATAACTGCCACATCGCCGCGATCGACGAAAAAAATCGCCA
>NW_028145529.1:687500-720000 GCF_977016875.1 Pavona decussata | reverse complement strand
AATTTGTCTACTATAAAGGTTCCGAATTCATCTGTATTAGCACATGGTTTTTAGTATATGGTTTGTAAACCGTCCAGAAATTAAACGTCTCCAGTTGGTATTTGGAGTCGTTCCTGTTTGAACTTCTTGAGACATAGTCAAAACTTGATTGCCATGGTAACATCCCATTTATTGGAAAACGTTTCCACGTCAATACGTGACCGAGGAAAAAATGTGCAGCTGCTGAAAACCTTGTTCTCCCATAATAAAAGCGCTTAAGATAAATCCAAAAAAATTAATAAGGAAGTGAGATGCTAAAACCCCTTTCCTTTTCCTTCACCTCCTACCCCCCCCCTCCACTTCCTCCTATTCCCTTGTACGTTCAAGGGTCAACTAACAGGATTAATTGAATTAATCGATCGCTATTGAGTTTAAGAACGTTGTAAAACAGCAAGAAAAACTGCTGTTTGATTAGAAACATAACATAAAGATAATCGTGAAAAGCTAATAAGATAATCCAAACCATTAAACTACTGAGTGTACAACAGGTTTAACTTACGTCAAGATCTTTGCAGTTGGTGTCTCGCATTCCAGTATGGGTACACGACAGTGTTTTGTTGACGGGTATTTGAAGCTCGTAAAAACCCGACGGGCTTGTACATTCGTCCTTTCCCAACATCAAACCACTAATTGAGGGTCCATTCAGTGAGTGGCTGCACATTGGTTCCAGACGAGTATCCTCCTTTTCAACGCAGTAGTGAGCCTCTGAAATGATATTACATGTTTGTGAGGTCTGTGGAATATAGTCCACAACAATATACAATTTTTTTTCTGTTCATAGTCTTATATCTCTTTCCCCCTTCCAACTCCGAACTAACGAAAATCGCTAGATAAAGCACTGCTGATGATGAAATCACGTGACATTGATTAAAATCGTCTCTAAAAAGTAACTTTATTTAAGGGTCGGAGCATTTAGCACTGTGGAACTCGTTGGGGGCACTATAAAGTAGTGAAAAAAATATACAAGATAAATATAGCATTTCCCAAAATTCCCAGCTGGTGGGAAGCAAAGCCAGCTG
The DNA here is from genome assembly GCF_977016875.1 of Pavona decussata. Lineage (NCBI taxonomy): Eukaryota > Metazoa > Cnidaria > Anthozoa > Scleractinia > Agariciidae > Pavona > Pavona decussata. The sequence continues at coordinate 718,942 of NW_028145529.1, read as the reverse complement.
GCTATTTACAAAGCGTGCCCTTGGATTTGAAAACGGGGCTACCGTGAAACAAATCCATGGGTCGTAGCGGGAAATGGGTACGAGATCTCCGGATCTAAAGTAAACGAGGACATGCAAAATACAGCACCATGTGTACCCATTAGGACTACGAAGAATAGCAGAATATCACCTATTCGTACTAAGCCTCTCTGGAACTCATTTAAAAATAACCTGTTTTTCAAATATACGCTCTCAAACCAAAGTACCAGTTTAAATTACCAACTGAAATTCCATAAAGAAAGTTTAGCATAAGGATATCCTGCTTTCACATTTATCCAAACGGACAGCACTGTAGCCATCAAATACACTGTTGATAAAGTTGCAACAAAAGTTTATAGGTATTGTTGCAAAGAATGGTTTAATAAGCTGTTGGAAAGTATTGACGTCGGTGATTAGGTGAAATTGTCTGCATGAAGACACACTTACCAGATCTGTCTGGATCTGCCTTACGTTCACGACACTCGACATCATTGCTGATTTTAAAACGATCAAACTTGAGGTCTCTGTAAGTCGTTATTGGTTGATGGTATTGCTTGATTTTGCCATTACCCGCGCGAAAAAAAGCTCTGCCTAGATGGCGAACTTTGATACGAACCTTATCCCAAACACTTTCGGGTTGTCTTTCAGGACCAAAAAGCTCAATATACATCTGTTGAAAACGATGATTGTTATGATTAAATGGTTTCTTGTTGTATTCGATTGAACATGTACTATTTGTGACAAAATATATGTAGCGCTACTTCACTACATGAGTGTTCGTTTTCTTTTAGAGGTAAATAACTCAGCATTGAAGGCCTAGATGTTAAATTTTGCAAGGTAGATACTCGCGTAGTTCTCGTCGAAACCTACACACATCCATGCGCGTCATTTATCTAAAACTATTTTCACACCTTTACTTGCCTAATTCTTCACCAATTAACAGTTGACTGTAGTCGTTAACGGAAAAAAAGGTGATCCTCATATCATCTAACAAGCCCTTATAGCTTCTAAGTGGACTCTTTGTCTCTATTTCTCTAAATAATTATAAATAGTAATATTAATTGTTTATATGGCACAATTCACAAATCAACCTCGTTTTTCAAGACTTTTAGTCAGTTTACAAGGGAGAAGCCCTGGGAACGAGTATGTTAATAAAAAACAAGATACACCCTACTTACTTTGATAAGCCGCGCGTTAAGACATGTCTTACAAATTTGATCTGACCCGATGCTGAATCTAGTGGAACCGTTCTTGATTTCCTCGAACATCTGAAAATTCGACAAAAATGACGAATTAACTACCTGCAAGAGTGCTTTTTATCATTTAAGGAACATTCACGAATTAGGAAATTTATTTCTCTGAAGACTACTAAAACTCTAGTTCATGCTTTTGTTAATTCAAAGCTGGACTATTGCAACTCCCTATCGTATGGCTTGCCCAAATGTCTCCTACAAAAGCTTCAGTATGTTCAAAACGCCGCTGCGCGCCTTATTACTGGTATACGGAAACACGACCACATAACCCTTATCCTGATGGATCTGCACTGGCTCCCTGTTAATGAACGCATTTAATTCAAGATTCTTCTTTTGACATTTAAATCTCTAAACGGCCTTGCCCCTGTCTACATTGATGAAATGATCCAACGTTATGTACCAAATAGAAAGCTTCGTTCGTCTTCTGAATTTCTTTTAAAACAAAACAAATGGAACCTTAAGTCTTATGGTTTTAGAGCTTTTACAGTAGCTGCTCCCTTTTTATTGAACTCCTTACCTTTAGAAGTCAAGTCTTCGCCCAGTTTAAATATTTTTAAATCTAAACTGAAAACACACCTTTTTAAATGCGCTTTTAATCTAAATTAGTTTACTTAATCTTTTGTTTTTATATTTCTAAGTCATACTGTAATACAATGGATGTAAAGCGCTTAGAACGCATGCGGATAAGCGCTATATAAGTGTTAAGTGTTAATGAAAGTAATGATTGAACCTTTCATCTTTAATAGCTAAGGCAAATGACACTTCACTGAGATATTTTTCTAAGTGAAATTCACCACTGATTCTGAAAGTGAAGTTTTGAAGCTAAGAAACCCGACAGTATCGATAGAAAATATATTTGCACAGTGGTTTAGTGGTATACTGTCTCAAGAAGTAGTGGTGTTCCAATTTTTGTTTTGCAACTTCCATCCGATTATCCGATTTATTCTGCTAGAGAAAATTGTTGAAGATCATTTGATCGCGGAAATAATTTTGAGAGCGGTTCACCAGGTGACTTTTGTAATGTACTTTGCTCAGCGAAATGTATCACTGAACGATGTTGAAGACTTTAGATGTTGCCCTTTCCTTCGATGTACTGACATCAAAACTTTCCCGGGTATCATTATAAAGAAAAAATATGGCCATAATCTTTGTTTGCCTGGTTGACTTGTCTTTGCCTTATCATTACCAGTCTTAACGAAAGGCTACCTGTTTCTGGTTGACGTTATCAAAACTCCATTTATGAACGCTCTGACTGTATCTCAGTTTAGAGAAACACCTTCTAGCCTTTTTTACAATTTTGGATATCTGTTGAAGTACTTTCGTGAGTTCCACTGCTCCATTTAATCGCCCAGTGCTCAGTGCACTTTCTGAGGCAATCCGTTGGAATGAGCCCATGATATCGTCCAATTGCCACAGCGTACGAAAACCAAGGGCTTTGTGGAGCTCATATATGGATTTCATAAAGGACTGTTCCAACTCTCTGTAAGTACCAAGCAAGTTTGCAACGAAAGTCTGCCGCAGTTGATTGGTTATAGTAGCATCTAAAATACAAGAAAGATATAAGAACTTTTTTAAGACTAGAAAACTTCGCTAAGCAAAGCTCTTTCAAAGCAACGAACTGCAACAACGTTCTCCGCAAGTCTGTCTGTGACTTCTACAATGAGGAAAGAGATATAACATTCCCTCGGTTAAACGTCCGCGCAACGTATAACGAACTCAGTAACTTGAAGGAGGAGTTTGTGAAGAATAAACTAGACGACAGTGTACAGTACAGGCCTCGTCCTTTGCTTTACTTACTAGCGACGTGCAAAGGATTTCATCTTTATTTTGTCCTCTTCACAAACTAAGTTGGTAGCAAAATAGGTCATGATGTGCTTATATTGGCTTGCACTTATCCTGTTTATAACCATGGCACTTCCTGGTGCCTTTAAAGCTCCGATAATTGTATAATTCCAAGCATACACAGGGAAGCAAATAGATTGTCAGGTTTTACTTGGTAAGGCGCCAAAAATGTCATTTCCACATTGCTACAACTACGAGAATTTAAATTGTTTTTGATCCTTCCCCCCATGCCCCATTTTAACTTTTGTTTTCCCAATGAAGTCATCCCTACTTTGAACGAAAAACACAAAGAACGGAAAGATTCTGGTGGTTGTAATAAAATGACTCCATCCAAAAAATGGCCTTTTTAAGGTCAAAACAAAGACAGCGGAAGCCAAAGCAGAAAAAGCAGCTGATTAAACAAAGGTAACAAAATTATTGCTAAGTGGACAATGTACTCTGACAGGAATTGCAAATCGGTTTGAACCCAGGAGTCATGTCATCACGGCACGTAAGTCATGATCATCCGGGTGAGTGTAGTTCAGAGAAAGTCTGTTAATGTTTAAGGTGACATCGTCTGACGTTTCGACAACCTGAGTGGTAGACATCTTTAGAGTCAAGTAAATTGTTTTGACGTTCCTCAATTTACTTGACTTTTCAGTTCCGTTCAGGTTGTCGAAACGTTAGTCAATGTCACCTCAAACAGTCCTTCTCAGGACTACACTGACTCAGCCGGATGATCAAAACTTACGTCCATACTTTGACAGAGTATTATTACATTTAGAAATACTGCGCAAATATAATACTTATTTAAAACGTAAAATCAAAAAATATATATAAGAAAATAAGGTGTCCAGTGTTTTAAACAAAAAAAATCTTGACTCGCTTTCTCACCTGGTGGTAAACTAAGTTTGGTAATTGCGATCTCGGTCTTATATAGGAGTGGAATATCAAAGTTATGTGTCCCGATGTTGTTGTCTAGGTCTATAACTTTCCCTATCATATCAATACGAGCTGCTCCTAAAACAAAATAGGACTCGATTTCCGCTTTAAGGTCTGCAGTATCACGAGGTTTGGAAGTCTCCTCCAGCAGACACACTAAATCAGCCGTTAAACGCGCCTTTTTCATCTCCAGGTTGGCCTTTGTAAGAATAAAACAGAGAGGAAGATTGGTGAACAATAGGAAGAGCGTAATGATGATCATAATAATTATAAAAGTAACTGATATAATTATAATAACAACCTTAACAGAATCGTTTGCGACTGAAAACTCGTTAGCATGTGCAAAATTGAACAGAATTTTTACTCTAAAATGAGGTTAGTAAGGCTAATTAATATATTTTGAAAAGAATAACAAATTGGCCGCCATTTATGAGAAAGGTCTATTGCAAATTGCATCATTTTCAAAGTCCAATTATGCGGGTAGTTATACAGGAAAAAGTGTGCGAAAGTTAAGTTCCATGTGATTAAAAATAAAAATGAGGCATGCAGAAGGTGTTAATCATGAGGTAAATTTTTTATATATATATATATTTTCTTATAAGCACCCGGGTCGAGATTTCCCCGCAACAAGTCATTTTCTTAGCTGTTTGTTACTTTTCGGTTAATTGTATTTATCACGTTTTTGTTATTTTCCTGTTGCTTCCTATTGTAAATTGCAAAATTCCTAAATCTATTATCAAACCAAACAGTGATACCTTCATAATGTCAGGGACTGAGGAGACTTTCATTTTGTCAAAGTTCAGGTCGCTGGAATCACTGAGAGGCCTGTATTTCCCAAAAGTCAGCCATTTCTTGGCATTCTTCAAAAGGGGCCCAAGTGCCTTAAGGCATGGTTTATTTGCGTCGTACTCGACAATAGCGAGAGCTGTGTTAATGAAGGCAAATGGACCTTGTGGCTCTTCGGATACTATGCTGGTAAATATACCGGAAGCAAAGCCGGTAATACCCTGAAGTACTGCCATAAACTGCTGTCGGGTTAATCTATTCTGTGCTGCTCGTCGAGCCGCTTTCAATGACGAGTAAATTCTGCTAAGTGTATCGTTCATCTGCCTTTCTGACTCTAAAATAGCCTGCGAGAACAAAAAATACGGCAAAAATAATTATTCAAACGGAACTAGGTTACCTTTCTATCATATTATTGACTCGCATGGCCATTTCTCTTTATTGTTATTTTTTTAATGATCTGTTTATTTATGTGCTAACGAAAAGATATCCGAAGATGGTGGTACTAGGTATAAATTGCAATAACCTCTGGCAATACCCTAGCCTCCTCCTTGCCTAATGCGCGAAAATCCGGACAGATTGTCAACAAATCAATCATACTTTGCCGGTTTAGAATTTCTGAGTAGATTTAGCTAAACGATTTTCCGGAAACCACTTAAAGCCTTACGAGATTCTCAAACTTACTTGCACCGTAAAGGTTTTTGCAGGAACATGGATTTGACATAGAAAATTACATCAGGTTTTTTAGCAACATGCATTCTATTATCTATGTTTGCCTATTTCATTTATAGTTTATGATTTTATTATTATTTTTCCATCGCAGGAGCGAAACGTTTATTTTTTCCCTTGAATAAGTGGAACGTTTAACTTTATCTTATAGATCTTCGCCAATCATTCCATCTTTCACTGCCTGTGTAGTTCACTGAGCTTTAGTTCACTGAGTTACTAACTACCGAGACCTCCATCAACAGCAAAATTAGCCAATTGCGATATTACCATATATTTTGCTCCCTATGCCGGATTAGGACTGGCACTCAATTAATCCCAAGAGGGGAGAAAAATCCTCAGACTTTGCTGCGAGTTGTGTTCTGCATCGAACCATATACAAGTCCCAAATACCATAATCTGCTTCAGGCTCTTCCATCAGCTTAATCAGAATTGCAGCACTGTAATTCCTCACTAAAGGCTTTGTAAAACGTTTGGTGATCAAGCATTCGCTTTTGCTGGTCCATCCAAGTGGAATAAGCTTCCTCTCGAACAATTAGGACTGCCAAGAATTTAAATACTTTCAAGAAACACTTGAAGACATTTTTGTTTACAAAAGCATATGACATCTAATTAATCTTTACTTTGCTTATTTTATTTCTTACTTTTTGTTTGATTGATTATTCTTAAATTTTATATTTTATTGATTTTGACTAAATTTTTCGTTTTTATATTGTAAGCGCTCTTGAATATTCTATAAAAAGCGCTATATAAATTGATTATTATTATTATTATTATTATTATTATTATTATTTAGTAGATATAGTTCCATTTTGCTAACTTCATGTCGCAATACTGCAAGCCAATGCTTATAAACCTTAAATTATAGCTTGAGTGGAACACGCCTGGAATTTTTGAGCTATCAATGTTGATTATTTTCTAGCGTACACTGTGTTTTCTGAGGCTCTTATTACGCCTTTAAGTCCAGCATACGGCATATTAACCTTGTAGATCTTATAAGTGATAATTATGGCCCCTGCCATATTTGCAGTTCTTGACAATTTGTTAAATTTTAAATTTTAAATCTTACTTGTTCTAAATTTTAGATTTTATTTAATTATGAATTTACTGACACTTTGTATCAATTATTTTTTAAAATTATTTTTAGTGTCCCAAATTAGCTGTTACAAGCTTAAGATATGGACACTTAAATGAAGTTGTTGTTGTTGTTGTTGTTGGCAATAAAAGTCGACAATTAATACAATACTTCCAGTCAATTTGATCAAGGGGTATCAAGTAACAGTCTTGAAACAATAAAAATGAATTTCACTTCCACCCTCACTAGTTAAGTTTAGGTGTCCAGTTAATTTAGTTTAAGGGAGTTTTAAAATTGACTCCACAGATCCAGAGACAACAAGCAACGATAAAACTGCGGTGGAGATTCCTTTCTAAACTTAGCGCACAAATTGGCCAGTTTTCTTGGACAACTTCGTGTGTTGTATTTTATTCTAATTTGTGTAGAACATTCAAGTTAACTGTGAAAAAAATTGTGAGTTTTTGCGGACTTTTTAATCCTTAAGTTGAAATTTGTTAGCTCTATTAATTGAAATTCATCAAATCCATACAAATACTGTACCTGAACATACATCCTTTTCTCACTTTTGTCTACGGATCTAGCTGCGATCAGTCGTCGTTTCTGTGCGTTTACTTGTGCACGTCCCACTTTCGACATTATAGTCGCTATCTAAAATGAAGCATTGTAAAGTTATATACATAGAGTCTGTCCAATTTAGATTTGATTGATAAAGCTAAAGAATCTCAAGATGGTAGCAATTTTTAAGGCTAATTTTCAAACTAAAGGATCATAGCAAACACCTATCTAACGGTCCTAACGTCATCTACGACGGCAAATGCTCTTCTGGTGATGTTTACTTTGGTGAAGCATAAGTGTTCGCGTCTTGGAACATGAAAATGTTGAATCTATTAAGTAATTCTGAAAAAGTGAGGCATTTAAAACAAACCCATGGCGACACCTGTACTTGGAATAAGATCTTATCAGCAAAGTCATTTTTACAAGATCCTCGGGGACTATTAATTATATAACCAAAAAGAGCTTTCATTCAATATTCTGTCAGGTTCACTACTTAAGGGCCAAACTTTTACCTCGTGGAATAACACAGTATACGTTTAGCGACGTGCTATCTCCTTGAGGATGAATGAATAGTCGGACGATAGCAATTTTGTTGCTAACAATTGTATTTGCACTGTATATCGCAAAATAACAGCCCAAATAACTTTGAATGAAGCCAATTTGGGGCTTAAAAAAGTACTTTCTCTGGTAAATACATCAACTCGCATACAATCAAAGTAATAGGCGAACTCGATGCATAGATAATAGGCGAACTCGATGCATAGATACGTAATCAGCGTTAAGAGTAGGAAAACCTGTGCGAGCAAGTCACAATTAGTCTTCTTATTAATCTTCTTATTAGATCGCTTTCCACACTCAATTTAGTTGCTCTTAATTTCCTATTGCTGAATAGCACTTGTGATAAAAGAAAGCATATCGATGAATGACCTTTTGGAAGTTATTATTGTTCCTCTCTTCTTTCATCATATCGTTGAAGGCCTGTTCGTAAGTTTCAGCTGCAGCTTTTATTTCATTCACGTCTTCTTGAAGTGTCTCCCATTTCACAAGAGGGGTGAACAAAGCATTTTTTCCGAAGATATCAAAGCCTTCCTGACCCAAGAAACCAAGCTTTCTTTGAGCGTCTAAAAGAAATGTCATTTATATTTCGTTAATCCTTATACTTCTTCTTTACATCCCCAAACCCCCCTCCCCGCTTTCGTTCGTTAAGAACAAGAACAATAATAATGATGGACAAAACGTACATAGTTAATTTACATGTTTATGTTATGTGGCGCTTTTTAAAGTTTTAATCAGCCAACTATTAACTTTTTCAAGAAGCTCACCTTTCATAATATACTCCAGGTCCTTTCTTCCAGTCGTCACGTTGACAATGAACTGTAATGCGTGTTTGCCCTTCTGATTATTTTTGTTCACAAGCAACAAGTCCACAGCCTGTCTCCTTATGATGAGTAGAAGGTCTTTTGAGAATCCATTTTTATTTTTTGCGTCTAATGTTGCTGATTTACTGACAGAAGACGCACTAACGGTGCCATCCTGTCCTCTGATTTTGGGAGCTTTATAAGGGAAAAACTCGATTACTTAAAAGACCCAGACTATTTATTACAAATTCCAGTGCAACCAGTTATGCAAAAAGCTAAACGTTGACCAAAAATCCTCAACGAGAGAGAACTTTTGGGGCGCTTACCATTTACACTGAAAACCAGGAAACTTCTGCTGGAAAATCAAATGGTATGCGCCTTTTCCATCTAGAATATTTCTTAAATTACCTTTACTGCCCCTCATTTCTGGTTTGTGCAGAAAATTTCCAATCGGATGTTATATGTAAATGGTAAGGGGCCTTGATTTTTGTACAAAAAGTGGGTTTAGCGAAGAAACGTGAAAACGTTTTTTCAATTACGTTTGCAGTTTAAAAGAGCTCAATTGTCAATGGGCAGTGTTAAGGGGATTACGATAAATACAGCATAAATAACTGAATATATGAAACATATTTTGAACTGTGGGCGAAGGTTCAATTGAAGAAAGATCTTTGCAATTAGTACGCAACTTAACCTGTTGCGAAAAGAAAGCGTGAACATAAATTCAGGCTTGAACGGAATTAGAACCCATGCCTCTGCGATGCCGGTGCAGTGCTCCACCGACTGAGCTATCAAGCCATCTGGAAGCTGGTCATATTTTGAGTTCAATGAAAGGTTAAATAGAAGAAAGATCCTAACAGTCAGTACGCAACTTAGGCAGTTGCAAAAAGAAAGCGTGAAAGATATAAACTCTCTTTTCATTATTTAATTGAAGCAACCACTCGCAAAATATTTCATGTTTGTAAACTTTCTAGCTCTCTTTCATTTCCTATCATTCTTCATCACAATATTAATGTCTGAAAAAGCTTTTTTTATCTTTTTTTTTGTTCTTACTTGATCCGGGAGCTCCTTTGCTCCCAGCTGCTCCTCGAGCTGCTCTGGGTCTTCCTGATTTTCTGCAATCATAAATCGTACTTGACTGTCTATATACGTAGCACGATATTCCAGGTATTCCTGCACCACCATTTCCACCTGAAATTAAATCCAAAATATATATATATATATTTAGCCACGCCTAAACGCGGAGCTCCACAATAGAACTCTGCTTATTGTATGCACGTAATAACCTTATGAGTTCCTCGTCAATTCTGCAGTTATATAGTACATTTTTTAATGCATATGCAGCTAACTGCTCATCAACAATAACAATGTAAAACAGAGGGCAAAATTACTGAATGCTGATTTGTTGTAACAGACGGCAGTTTTTCGTAATTTTCCTTTCACCGAGGGCAAAATTACTTACTCCTGATTGGTCGAGCGGCGAAAATACTCGCTCCTGATTGGGTGAGCTCGACAGTTTTACATTTTGTTGGTTTCTGCATTTTGTGTCCAAAAAAACAAGTTCTTTGAGGTTCTTTCGAAGTTCGACTCTTTAAAGCGGGTTGTTTGTACCAAAAATACACGGAAATCAATTGCTGCAGCTAGGAAGGAAATTCCTAAAGGTTAATTTTGGTGTCTCTCACAAGAAACAGTAAAAGATTATTTGTGTCAAAAGCTAAAGACTTGGATCGGATTGATTTTATTTTGTTTGGTTGAGAAACTGAAATCAGTCCTGGCGTCTAAGTGCTTTCAACAAACGATAACCGAGCATGAAAGTGGTCTTTTAATGGGAGGAAGGAGCAGGAAGAAATTACTCCGCAAGTTCCTTCTTTGGATCCATGGTTTGCTATTTTTATCGATCTACGTTCGTGTGATTTCCAAGCGGTAGGAAGCTTCACAGCGCAGGTGAACAATAAATTGATGCTTAACGTATGATTTATCGTTGTTAGCTTGCTCCTGAATTAAACTTGTATCCTCTCTTAATTACATGTGTATAGTGGGAACTGCTCTCGTCGGTTTTGTTTGTTTTGTACGTTACGAAAAAATTAAATGATTTGTTGGTTTGCTTGCGCCTTCGATGAGTATTTTACTGACTGTTTTACGAAGTTCCTTGATAAGTTTAGGAACATTTTCCCCTCTGTGTTATTAAAGCGGAATTTAAATGGCTCAAAATGATATTTTCTGTTTTTATTATTGTTTTTAGCTTTTAAGATGATCGAGGCAAAACGGTTTGTGAACAGCCAACGCGCGCTACCGGCACTGTCACTGTCTAGTAAATTTTGCTTATCAAGAAGGCCGTACGCTATAAACCTCAGAGAAAATGGATGCACTAACCAAAAAACACACTTCAAATATATCTTTGAGTAATAAATGAAAAAAGCACTTTGATAATTCATAGCAATAAGTACAGAAATAAACTAAACAACGATCTTTGAAAAATTCACAAAAAACAAGCGAATAAATGTTTTGCGTAAACTTTGTTTTGATGAAAATGAAATTACACTTTAATTTTACATTCGCTTTTAACGTTCTTTAAAAAGACTTTCAGTGAAAATTACTCACACATCTTAATCTTTGCGGTTATATCCTACTGTTTTAAGTATTTTTGTTTGTTCTCTGTCAAGATTGTCAGAAATAAATGCTAAAATTAGAAATATATGCGATAAAAACTTGTCAGTAGCTTATGCCAACGATACAATGTTGGGAGACGTTTGTTTGACTGACTATTTTAGCTCAGAATCAAATTTTTTTAAATGAAGCAAAATGGGATGAGATTAGAAAATAAAACTCCAAGGGAAATAACGAACATGGACCGAAAAATGAGCTCAAAAGGCTGCTCTGAGGTTAAACAAGTTGCAGTGTCAACACTACAAGAAAAAACTATCTTGCAAAAACAGCAAAGTTTTGTCAACAAAATCACATAAATATACTCGCCTCTTTGGCGAATAACCAGTCCTTTTATGCGATTGCTGATTTTTTTGTTCGTTTACAACGTTAAGTTTCACTTCAAGAGGAAAAATCCATCGCATCTTAATTTCATTTCATCGCGCCGGATTAGAGTAAAACAATTTCTCTTCAAGATTCGGCCACTGTTTATGAAGTGCCGCCTCTAAAAGCTGCTAAAAGAATCGATTTGTTTCTCCCGCTGCAATCCGCCTTGCTCTTTCTCCCGTTGTTTGACGGCAAAATTGGACGAGATCAGAAAATAAAACTCCAAGGGAAATAATCAACATGGACCGAAAAAATGAGCTCAAAATACTGTTCTGAAGTTAGCAGTATTAGCTTAAGCTTAAGTTAAACGGCGTGTCAAAACTGCAAGAAAACAATATCTTGCAAACCAGCAAACTAACAAAGTTTTGTCAACAAAATTACATAAATGTACTCGCCTATTCTGAGAATAATCAGTCCCTTTATTCCATTGCTGATTTTTCCCTTCGTTTTACAACGTTAAGTAAGCGAAACGTTTCACTACAAGAGGAAAAATCCAACGTTTCGTGGCGCCGGATCGGAGTAAAATGATTTCACTTCCAGATTCTGATGATATGCCAGTCGATTTGTTTCTCCCGCCGCTAGTTGCCTTTCTCTTTCCTTGCTCTTTGTATCTTGTCTTCTTCAAAATTATTTTTTTTGCTTCGTTTTTTTCTCAAACGCAGTTGGCGATTCAACTTCCCGCCAAACAAACGCGGCCGGCAGCGCAGTTGGCCATGCATTTTCCCGCCGAAGAACAACCCGGGTTACAGCACATACGCTCATTTATGTAAGCCAATGTGAAATGAGACACTCAAACCCTGTGCAGCAACACGGGCTTTTTTCTGCACCCTTTCCCGTTCTTTCGCTCTTTGTTCTTCACTCATGTTTCGCCTGTTTGCTACCACTCTCAATCGCTCTCTTTGACGTCGAACTTCGCTTCTTCGTCGCCAGTTTTCTCGATCTCTTTCTATCTCCCTTTCTTTGCTTTACATGTTTGTAGACTTATTCATAAATTGAGTTTGTGTTTTGTCGTACACGTCGTCTTCAAAATTATTATTATTATTTTTTCTCAAACGCAGTTGGCGATGCAATTTCTTGCCAAAAAACGCGGCCGGCAGCGCAGTTGGCCATCCATTTTCCCGCCGAAAAAAACTGATTTGCAGCACAAGGTTTGAGTGTCTCATTTCATGTTGGCTTACATGCAGTCGCGTACGTACGTACGATGAACGGTCGGTCGGACGGAAGTGACGTCATTACCAAACCAAAATTTCTCGCACTGATGGGTTTACCAAAGTCTCTTAGCTATGGGGCTCCGCCGCGCGCGCCTACGGCGAGCGCGCGAGCTCCGCTATAATCCAGTTGTAAAAAAAAAAAACTAGATCTCCCAGATTTTGTTACAAGCAGACAATGACGAATTGCCGCAAGCATTGGTCGCGAGCATTTTCTTCAACATTTCGTCGCTGAATTTTCCAGGGGCTTTGAAAGAAATTTCGAAAGGACGGAATTGCAAGAAGGGAAAATTTTCCGAAGTGCCGATGTTATTCAAACTCATTGCATTTGTTTCAGTTATCAATTAGTCCCGTTTTCTGATAGAGTAAACAGAAAACAATATGTGCAACGTCTTCTGTTTGGACAGGTCGTTTACTTAAAAGTGTCCGATCTTTATCCGATCTTTCATCAATTTTTCGGCAAAGTTTTAGAATAATAGCTGCGATCTCAGTATCACTTTAGTCCTCTTCCAGTGCTTGAGAAGAAAACGCAAAAATAACAATCAATCAATGTTCCAGCAATGTCTCAGTATCAAGCCCATTTTGTTAAAAGTCGCGCCAATAAACCTTGAAGTGTTATAGAACTTATCCTAACTTAATTAAAAAAAAACCTATCTTAATTTTGTGAAAATATTAGCTTTTCCTTAAGGTAACATTGTTTTCTGATATCGCTCGTATCATATAATCGCTTAATTCTTTTTCCCTAGGTATTGAATCTTTGTCTTAAAGATTCGTTTTCTAGCACACCAAAATTCAGAGAAATTAATTAAAGATTGTATGACTGTTAGTTTAGCATGAAATAAAACGTTGTAGTTACCATTTCCGCCTTGTCCATTATTGGCTGGTTCGGCTCCAGTTCCCTCACAGACCTGCGATTGTATTTTTCCGTTTAATTTTCTGTAGTGGAGAGTAACACTCCCAGCATTTCCACCTTTCCCTGCAGAGAAATACCAAACATAAGAACATAAGCAGAAAAAAAACTTTCATAAAACTTGGGAATGAGACATGATGAAACGCTCTGTCTTCCAAGTCCGCACGTCTTCCTGATCGTATACATTGTCAAGGTCAATATGTTAATACTCTGTAGTCCGCTGGTTACTGTAGGTAGACAAGAAAACGTTCCTATTGCACGTGATTGATCTAGGAGACCATTCCAGATTCCGGTAATGAGTCGTAATCTGTATAAACCAGGTCGTCAAGGGCCTTGCAAAAGAAGACGACATCAAGTACAAAATACAGTCGAACCTGAATATAACGGCCCTGTATTAAGCGGCCACCCTCTATTAAGCGGCCAGTTCTCAAAGTCCTGATTGTTCGCTCATACAAACGCTGCATTTGTTACCTGTATTAGGTGGCCACCTCTATTAAGCGGCTGCGGCCACCCTGTAGCAGTCCTATGTTTGTCTTTCTTTGTTATTTTTACCTGTATTAAGCGGCCACCCTTGAATGGAAACTAAGCCATATGTTATTTTATGCGGTATTTTATTGTTTCAATGCGATCCAGCATCACTATAAAAAAATAACATGTACAAAGCTACTGTAAGCTGAAACTCGGCCGTTTAATATGCTGAAGTACAGTACGGTACCATATCACGAACGCCAAAAAATGTTTGTTTTGAATATGCTTCTCTCTTTAGCAAGTTCTTGCTAAAATTAAAATTAGCCTGTTCTTCAGCCATGTGACATTGAACATTGAGCGTAACAACTATAAAATGACGGAATGAGATATTTTGTTGTGAACTGTAAGTCATAAAAATAGAGCACTGTATACCGTAGAAGAGTAGAAGACAATTTATTGCACAGTACATTTACACGATGTTACGTATATTATACCGTTAAGTTACAAGTTGGCACTGAACTTTAATTTGTTTAAAGAATTGATCGCTTGAAAGAGTGTTGATTGTCCTATTGTTTCCTTGCACTGAGGAAGTGTTTTTGCATGATACGCCATTAAAATTGACATTAGACAACGCCCAGTGAGTACTTTTAGTGATCCTGTATTAAGCGGCCATCTGTATTAAGCAGCCAGTTCCTCAAGTCCCGAGGATGGCCGTTATATATAGGTTCGACTGTAGATAGCAGATAAATGGACTGTAATGTATCCTTGCAGTTCGTAATTACAACACTTATATCACATTGTTGTTTTAAATGAGCGAGTTTAGTGGGGGTGGCGTTGGTGAATTGAACAGAGACCGTGCTTATAAAGAGAACATTGAAAAAAAAAATTCGGTGTAGCCAAATGACAGGCTTTAACAAGTGGCAACACGTTTCTGTAGTCGTAGAACTGATTTGGTAGTATGAAGAGACATTCGTGGATTCTTTCAGCGAATGGCTTTTGCCATTGGCTAACTGACGAAGCCAAGGAATTTAAAGATTTCAGTGTCATGAAAAACAAGTCGTTCAGAAAACACACCAAAAGGGATGGTTGCAAATTGTTCGCGAAATCAACAGAATCAGTTTTCAATTCCACCGCTCCATGTTTGCCTAAAGTCCATAATGAATATTTATCGATAAAACTTCCCGAGAATAGGACTATGCGGGATGGGATGCAGTCATAAAAATGAATGCAAAGGCTACTACCACCATTTCAACTGTTTCTACAATATAATGAATGCGAATGATAGTTTTACACATCTGTATTGTTTTGTCTTGTTTTTTCCCCTTCCCGAATTTTCTGTGTTATGCTTGTTCGTTTTAATCTTTTCTTTTTAGAGGGTTTTTATGTTTAGCCTTTTGTAATAATTACTCCTTGGCGGACGTCCTCCCCTTATTTTAAGCAAACAGCTTAGGGACAAACAAATATCAAATAAAACAAACAAAGAATGTGTAGTCGCAAAAAGAACTGTTTGTTGCTGACAACGGCTTGCGTTTCAACAAAGTGAGTGGAGAACTTCTTCAGAGACAAGTGAACTGCAATAAAACAGAGGGGGGAGGGTGGGGGAAGGGGGGGGGGGGAGAGAAAAGAGGAAAAGAGACCTTACCAGGTGTTCCAGCATTTCCTCCTCTTTTTCCGTTCCCACCTCGGTGACCTCTTTCTGGTCTCTTTGATCTAGCATTACAGCTCTTTGATGCTTTTCTATACGCTACAGGGAACTCCTCTTGCGGATAATAATTTATATAGCCACCATATTTGCACCAAGTCCAATCACTATACTTGTCACTTTTCTAAGAATCAAAAACCAAACAATCTTGTTAACACAATTTTTTTTTCATTTTTTTTTTATCTTTGTTGTTGTTCTTGGTGTTGTTTAAGGACGGTGCCTACTAATACCGAAGTATTTTTGTGCGGTTTATGACTATGCGGGAAAAGGAGATCTTAGCAAGGGTTATTGGAAACCAAAAAGAAAATTGGGGGTAACCATGCATTTTTCAGAGATAATTTAACATTAATATCTCTAAAAAAACGTCAAAATATAAAGCAATGTACGGGATTTTTCTTAAATTGAAGCTTAATTATCTCTGAAAAATGAATGGTTACCCCCAATTTTTTTTGGAGATACCAAAAGCATTTGGTAAGTTCTGCTTTCTCCGTATAGTTTTAAATCGCACAAAAATATTCCTGTATTGGCGGGAACCACCCATAGGAAACCCGAGTATCTCGCGATGCCCAGAGCGTATGCGCAGTAACAATAATAGGTACCGTCCTTAAAAGCTACTCATTTAATCACCTGAGAGTCCTTAATAGGTCTCTTATTTCATTGAATGCATTACAAAGTTGTGGGTTTATTAATCTTTCAGTATACCGTTATTAAGACACGTTTCCTAAATCATTGAAGGTAAGCCTATATGACGATAGCCATTACCGGCCATTTCTTCTTATCATTTAGACAAATTAGTATGCCCGCTATACTCTTCACGCCTCAAAATTTAAAAAGCTCAATTTATTACAGACAAGGTCACTTTTTGTACGGCTAGCTGTATTTCTTGCTTAATAAACGTATATACCCTTATAATCTGTCTGTCACAGCATCTCCAATCTCTTAGTTATTGCGTCATACATTTTTAACTTCCATATTTTTTTTTACCGGCTACACAAAGCATCGACGATTATCCCCTTTCAAATAACTTATGACGAAGATTCTGCCAAGGTAAGATCTTCAGGTGTCGCTGAAGACCACGGGGAAATTCCCCTCCCCCTCCCTTCTTCTCCAATCTGGGCGAGGCAAAACTTAGTGAGTAAAAACCCTGCATTTGACCTCCCTCAAAGTCATTTTTATTCATTGGTAGGGTGGGTGAGATGGGATCAGCTATTGCAGCAGTGGATACCAAAGGCGCCTTCATAAGTTGACGTCCGATCTTACTTTAATGGCTTATAATTAGCAAGTGTGTAGTAGAAGAAATGTAATATCATTGCACTGCAATTGAATGCTATATAGTTTTGTGAATATTTACATCGCTGGCATCAGAGCCTCGGCGACCATCACCGCCATTTTGTCCTAAGTGGCCATTTCCTGCTGTGGAACTGACAGCAAATTCGCCATGTACCGTGTCACAGAAAATTTCAACTGAAAAAAGAAACAAAATACACAATAATATGTCTGCGAGTATAGTTGACAAAAATATCACGTTGTTTGTGATACATCGATCAATTCTATGTTTACAGCATTAGTGTACGAGGCTGGTCTCGGAAGGTTTATTTCAATTTGTGTGGGTTGTGTTGGAAAAATACCGCAATCTGCGCGTACTTATGAAAACCTTGGCGTTGTATAAGCCTCTCCGTTTTGAAAAACTTAAAGAGGCGTTGTAAGTCACAGATATTTACTAGTTCTACCGCTAAACTACAAGAGACCCCATGGAAGCTAGGATATGAAACCTGCTTCATTCGAAAAACAGCATACATACTGTTACGATTGGAATGTTCATGAGTAGTATATGTGAGGGAATTACGATGCTATGTCTTTTTTTCATTCCATTTGTAGTCATGCATGGTCCACTTACCCCGAGGACCATCCACGCCATTTTTTCCATTTTCTCCGTCTGTCCCCTCTCCATTATTTTTAACAGCCACCGGATTAGCAAAGTTTTGTATCCAGTCTGGCGTCGAAAAGGTGATTTTACTTCCCTGAGAAGCGATAATCTCTCTCGCATATATTTTAACATTTTGGACGCCATAAAAAACAACTTCGCCCTACAAAAAAGATATAGAGATACATACAAAAAGTGTTGGTTTGTAGATTTTGCGGGTGAGATTTAGCTGAAATGTAAATAAAAGGATACAACGAGATGACGAAGAGTTGGAATTATATACACCGATGACAGCTTTAAAAAAACTTAACTTTAAACTTATTTAACTTCTTGGGCCTATTTACAACAGGATAATAGGGACCTTTAGCACCGACGCCGAGAACGTGGACGAGGTCTTGTTTAACCAAGTGGGTCCTGGAACGAGATGGTCGTTCACGGCGGGGAACAAAAAATAAACATTTAGCAGACCGCGCCGGCTACGGCTACGAGGACGAGTCTCTTCCAGTTGAAGTCGACAGAGAAAAT
The DNA here is from genome assembly GCF_977016875.1 of Pavona decussata. Lineage (NCBI taxonomy): Eukaryota > Metazoa > Cnidaria > Anthozoa > Scleractinia > Agariciidae > Pavona > Pavona decussata. The sequence continues at coordinate 700,647 of NW_028145529.1, read as the reverse complement.
GTCCTTTAAGGAATTTCGTGAGCTGCTCATACTTCTCTACGCCGACAACATTGTTTCAGATGAAGAATTTTTATTGCTTTACGATACTTTCAGTTCAAAAAATCCAGACTTCCCTCATGGAAACTACGAACGATTCGATCTGGATTCTATGAACTCCGTCGAGTGCAAAGCAGAGTTTCGTGTTGAGAAGCAAGACCTCCCTCGCCTTGTTGCAGCACTCCAACTACCACCGATGTTTAAATGCGAGCAGAGGAGTATTTGCGATGACATAGAAGGCCTATGTATGCTTCTCAAACGAGTTGCCTATCCATGCCGACTCAGTGATATGATTCCGCGATTTGGCCGACCAGTTTCTATCATAAGTTTGATCACAAATGATGTCATGGACTATATCTTTGACGTTCACGGCCACCTTCTAACTCAGTGGAATCAAGATCTCCTGAATCCTGGGGCTTTACAACGTTATGCAGATGCCATATCAGGAAAAGGCGCCCCCCTCGACAATTGTTGTGGTTTCGTCGATGGGACAGTGCGACCCATTTCAAGACCTGGTAAACATCAGAGAAGTGTTTATAATGGACATTAAAGGGTCCATGCCCTGAAATTCCAATCCCTGTCCCTACCAAATGGACTCATCGGAAACTTATATGGACTGGTTGGTGAGTTTTTAATTTGATTTTCTTTTTAATAGTAATAAAAATGAACTTCATTAAACACAAATCGATAACAATATGTTATAAATTACTATACAAGTTATACAAACTTCCCAAACAATTTATATTCCCACCTCCTTTTTTTTCTTCGTTTTAGAGGGGCGTAAACACGACGCTGGGATGTTGGCAGATTCTGGACTATTGCGTGACCTTCAACAGTATGCCTTTTCTCCAGCAGGTCAACCCATGTGTATATATGGAGATTTGGCGTACCCTCTCCGTGTGCATCTTCAAACCTCGTTTCGTCAAGTCCCACTTGCACCCATGATGCAGGATTACAACGAAGCCATGAGCGCGTTAAGAATTTCAGTGGAATGGCTTTTCGGTGATGCCATTAATTTTTTCAAATATCTTGACTTTAAAAAGAATTTGAAGATCGGCTCAAGCAGTGTCGGCAAAATGTATGCTGTGGGCGCACTACTTCGTAATGCCATAACATGCCTTTATGGTAATAACACCAGCGATTACTTTGGTATTGAGCCCCCCACTCTGGAGCAATACTTCAATAAAGTAAAATAGCTGAATTTATGTTGATGACACAGCTTTATTTTTCTGGATAAACAGTAAATGTAATAGGGCATAAAATGTAGAATTTAGGGAAGGGGACAACACATTGCAGGAACAAATGAAAAATCCCATAGCCTACCCTCTTCTACAAAGACTATAAGGACAATGACGCTGAGTAAGGTGTAAAAATTGTTGATATCTTAAGCTAAAATAACAAAGCTAACATATTTGCTAACATCCAACATGCTCCCCTTAAAAAACTTAAGGCTAAAATAAAAATAATAATAAACAATATAATTGTAAACAGACACCCCCCTTTGAAAATACTGAATCTTTCCTGACATGATCTGCAAAACTTGTTAAATTTTTGAGGGAAAGGCAGATAAAACACAAATACAGATTTTGGTCAAACCTGTAGGAAAAATTGGGTTGCCATGAAAATCACATGTTACACTTACAATTGTAACAAAATATGAATATTAAATTTAACTTATCTTTCAGTTCTTAACTCGGCACCCCTATGGGTGAAAGGGTTCACTTAAGTTTTCTTAAGCTTCAACCATATATTTTTGATCAATGTTAATTTTAAAAATCGAACAGTAAATAAAATGTTAACCACAACATGGTCCCAAAGGGCTAAAGTGTGCAAATGTTTTCTAAACGGCTTTTTCACCTTCCTCTTATGAAGACTTGGGCAAGACTCTTTCCAGTAAACCCATGAGTATCTGGCTCTGCTGTTGTTGCTGCTGCAAAAAAGCATTTGGAAGTTTTGCATCTGCTGTTCCTGTCTCTGCTGCTGTTCAGTCATGACCTTTAACACATCCTGGTATTGTTGCTGGCTGTGTCTCTGCTGATCCATCAGCATCTGTTGCTCGGCAGCTTTATTTTCTTGTTCTTTCTTCTTCATTTCCATTTCTTCCTTCCTGATCTCCTTTTCCTGCTCAATTTTTTCTTTCAGAATTTTCACAGCTTCAGTGGTGCTTTTTCTGCTTTTTGGTGGAGTAACTTGATCAGGGCATGCATCAGCATTCCTCTTTTTGGTTTGCCCCAGGCGCTCCGTAGCCTTCAGTCTACTCTCTTCTGCTGAAGCTTTCTCACTTTCATTCTTCTTGGTAAGAGTATTTGAATTTTCTTTCCTTTCCATATCAGCTGCTTGCTCTTTTTCGATGATCTCAGACAATGCCTTCTCTAATTCAGTTTCATCCTCACATTCAATCCCAGAACCTTGCTCCTCCTTTCTCATCTTTTCTTTGTATTTGCTGACCAAAAAAGTGAGTCTGTCCCTGACAGAGCGCTTGCTGACTTTGAACTTGGGATAGCTTGTGCCATTTAAATCTAGTGCTACTTCACCCCAGACATCTCCTCTTTCTTTGCTTTGCTTAGGAAACTTTCATGGTTCCAAGACAAGGACTTCTCTGCAAAGCATAAGATCGTGCTCTTCTGACCATTTCATGGCATAATTTCTGAAAATAAATACAAATTTTCATTAAGTAACGAATTATTTTTACAATCAGTGTTCATATGATTTAAGCTGTATTGCAAGTAAAATTAATTTAATCTTAAGGCCTGAAGTATATAAACTAAGTTTCAGCGCTGTAATTTATAAATAAAGTTTTAAGTACGTAAATTATGATCATCCGGGTGAGTGTAGTCCTGAGAAGGACTGTTTGTGGTGACTTTGACTGACGTTTCGACAACCTGAGCGGAAGTCATCTTCAGAGTCAAGTGAATTGTGGAACGTCAGTAGGTGGTATATACGTCTCTGGTTGTTAACCTGATTGGTCAACGAAGTCCAGATGTTATTGGTCGTTTGTCAGTAAGCCGTGATGTTATTGGCTGTGAAGACTGTAAAAAGTGATTGGTGCGTTTCGATCCGTCTTTTGTTAGTCAAAAAGTCCGTGGGTCTATTGTTAGTAAAATGTCTATTGTTTGTTTGTTTCGTTGTTGTTGTCAATAAGTCGTTTGTATGGTGCAGGTAGTTGTAGGCAACCTACTGACGTTCCACAATTCACTTGACTCTGAAGATGGCTTCCGCTCAGGTTGTCGAAACGTCAGTCAAAGTCACCACAAACAGTCCTTCTCAGGACTACACTCACCCGGATGATCATAATTTACGTACTTATGACATGACTCCTGACTTATGACATGACTCCTGGGTTCAATTTTAAATAAAATTTTGTTATTTTTTTTCCTCCGGCTAAAATTAAAGCAGGGTAAAACTTGTAACACGTTTTGGCAATCTTTGAATATAAAGATTGCCCTCTACGACAATTTAGGGGCTTTTTTCAGTATCAATAACAACTTAGTGAGCCATTAAACGATTCAGAATGACCTTAAATCGATCCGTAACCGCAAATTTAAACGGACAAATTGAAATTTTCAAAGGCATTATGAAATGTAGTTGAAAGCATGCGACGTATATGTCAAAAAACACCTATAAGGTTGATGTACGAACCCTGTACTCTTTGTATCATTATCCGCCATCACAGCTGTGAAGCTCAAAGCTCTTCCTGCAGGTGAAAAGAAAGTAAGAAATCAAGATTACTTCTTCACGGTCCGATCAAATAACTCACGGTATCTATCTTGTCCACTAACCGACACTTTAGATTGAAAAAATCCCCAAAATAAGTCAGCAAAAGTTAGTAAAAATATAAAACATACCTTCGTTCAACACTGTACGCCAAATGGCGGCAAACGGCGTCCTGAACGAGGTGTGGACGACGAGTTCTGCACGATTGAGCATGCGTAGTAGCATCAAAGTTCATTTTCTCAACTTCCGGTCGGTGACGTTCGCGTCCTCGGTGTCGGTGCTAAAGGTCCGTAATGTATTAAACTAAACAACAATCTCAACTGAAGGCTAATTGTGAATTAAAGAAAAGCTGAACTTAAACATTTGGCAAGAAGTTTGGACAACCCAAATAGCTGTTAGGCTAATTGAGTGGATGGCCCAAAACTATTAACAAGGTTAAGAAAATATTTGAAAAGATATAATTTATTGAATTAGGATAAAAAGTACGACTTTCTACAGATTATAGTTAAATTTCATAATGGTTGAATTACTAAGTATAAATCAAAAATGAATAAATCAATTGAAAAGGAAAATGCTGTCAGAAGACAACATAGCAGTTTTACCTTCTGAGATTAGTACTAAAATTGGTGCTTATTTATGCTTGATTTTAATATAGCAAAAAAATATCATGTAATTGAGAAGAAAAATTTGGGGTGAAGCATTGTCGATTATTTTTAGTCAGTATCACTATCTTCAGGAAGGGTGATTGAGCCATTGTACTTTCCTGACAGGATACCCGAAAGTTACAAAGGATGTTGACAACGCAAAATGAGAATAAATATGTAAAATACGAGTATGTTTTGCATACCTTTGGTACTATTTGGTTACCTCATTTTTAGTGCCTAGGTACAAGAAACCGGTTCTCCACAAGAAATGTAGCCTCCCTCGCAGACACTCGTTTGGTTCGTCACGCAATCTTTCCTCCCCAACCAGACGTCTGAAGGCGAAAGATTGCGTGACGAGTATCTACCAGGAAGGCTACAAGAAATGGGGTTAAATTGAATTTGCTAGGTCGAGAAAGCCTTTAAAGTTCACTTGCATCACTGAGTCATCGAGCACGCTCTAATAAGGTGTCCCACCCAGATTCTACGATTGAACGCGCGGCCATTTTCGAATCTCTTTCAAAGTAAGCCACGTGGCTGCGTTCAAAAATCGATGCTGTTCGTTGGGGGTATTGTACGACTCCGTACGCGCAAGAAACGATTCGCTGCCAAAGTCACGATCATCGCTTTGCAAGCGGTGAGAGCGCTATACAGATTTCCCCTAAGAGAATTTATGGGGAACTGCTTCTCCCCATCGACCTATCCCCAAATTCTACAAGACTAAAGGAAATTCTACAAGCTAACAGAGACTGACAAGTCCCTAACATTTCGGTATTTGTATTAAACATTTAGCTCTAACAGATGTGGTACCTTCCGAAATATATAATTGGAAAAAGCGAGATTTTAAACGCCAATTCCCAAAGGTTTTGTAACCTCTTTATGTCACATACCTTAATGTAGAGAGTGTCTGCTAGAATATCCAGTTGCTTAACGAAGTTCATATCTTTTCTCGTAGCCGCCTTGAAATTTTTGTCTTTGAATGTCAGCCGCTCTTTTAGGTATCTAGCGTTAATTAATCGACCAAGAGCTTGGTAGTGACCTGAAGAGCGAAAAAAGAATTGTTAGTAAGTAAGTAAGGAAGGAAGCAAGCAAGCAAGCAAGCAAGCAAGCAAGTAAATCAGTCAGTCAGTCAGTCAGTCAGTCAGTAAGTAATTAAGTACTTAAAAACAGTAAGTACTGTAAAACACGAATAACCTCGTGGACATCTACCTGACTAAGTTAACCCTATCTTGACCGGACTTTTTTTTTTTGGGGGGGGGGGGGTGGGTCTTCTGGGGACGCAAGGTCATAGCTACGACTCCTCCTAGGAGAACTCGAATTTTCTTTTTCCTAGTATGTCTGTGTCACTGACTAAAACATTACAATTATCAGAAATACTTATGAATGTTAAAAGTTACAAATATTTCAAAAACTTCAGAAATTGTTCCACACTTCTTAAAATTATTAATAAAAATGATTTAGCGATGATTGTTCCCCAGAAAATCTTTCCCAAACGGCACGCTTGAAAGATTCAAGTGAGCACGTGATTGTTCAGCTTAGATATAATACAATACAATACTGTACTTCACATTGCCTTAAAACATATGGCAAACTATTCCATATCTTTTAAGCCCGAAATTAAAATAGTCCCTTACAGTGACTAGGTAACCAAACCGTATTTTTGAATCCTTAGGGAAAATACTACGCCGATTGGCCTAAAGAAACATGGGAGTCACCTGTGCTGATTTCCACTATTGCTGGCGTTTGGAGCCATGTTAATGCCGGGATACTTGGACTGGGCGAAGTCGTTTGACTCGTCCATCTTTCACTTGCACACTGTTTCCTTTTGCTCGGGTTACTGTCAGGCGCGACTGAAAAAAAATACGAATTTCTGTTTCAGAACGTATCCGATGAAAGGAAAGGGGATGTAATACATCCAACGGGCAACGTTTCAGTTTATTTATTCAAAGAAGATCGTCAAACTCTCGTATGACGTTTATACCTATTATTAGGGTCTGCAAGGTGAATATATCAAAAATTAAGAAATAAATTGACACATTATGTACTTATTCAAACCTTCTAAGGAATGAAGCGCATGTTCAGATAGAACTACATACTTTATTCTCAAAACGAAGTTTAAATTTCCCTACAATTTTCATGAAAGCGACACGGTTAATTCTGCATGATGACTAACCGTATTATTACAGCTACAAAATGCCCGACAAAATACATTTCTAAAATGTATTTGTATATGTTACAAATGTTTAGATTTACTTTTTTATTGCCAGTTTTTATCATGTTTAGTATGGCTCGGTTCGGGCCATGATCGACACTCCATTCTGAAGACGCAGCTATTTGTCCGTCTGTAATGGCACCTCTTTCTATACCAAGAGCGCCTTGGCATCCTAAAAGTTTTATAAATTATTAATTTATTATTATTATAACTTTCAACTAAGGTTCATTCTCCGAGAAAATCTACTTGAACTAGTAAAAGTGACTTGTAGTATTCGTAATTAATGTGGATCGTAATTCTTTCTTTGAAGGAGTTATGTAACTGTGAATTTGTGCGATGCAATCAAGGGAAGTAGAATCCTTTAATTAATTAGCTGTTTGGAAAAAATAATAGAATGGAAAAGCAAACAAAGTCAAAATCATGCTCACTTTATTCGACTTTTTGTTATGTTAATTTGTGTTTAAACAGAAACATTGTCGTGAATTCAGAGTCCTGACCTTCATCGTTGCCTGCGTCGTTTTTCGTGTTCTTGCCTTGGACCGACTGAAGTACCACAGAAAATATCAACACAGCCCAGATTTGGTTAAAGAGCACCATACCTTGGGGGAAAAACAAACGAAATAATGACGATGATGAGGGGTATGAGGATGATGTATTACATTGTTTGTGATAGAGGATTAGCACGCAGTGAACGGTGGGACATAAAATTTCTCGTAAAAGCAGTGAATAAAATAGACAGCAAGGAATTTCTTGAATCATATCCTTGCCGGCAAACTATATTTTCACATAGTCTGCCTTAACGTTCGGCCATTTCTTTGAACTCTTTGGGGGATTTCAAATGACAAGGATAATTGATGCCCGCTTCAAGAACGGGTAATAATGTGCAGTCTTTAATATATCTAGGACCCCACTATGTGTACTTGTCCATCCCCCCGCGCCCCTTCCCCAAGAGCGCTATGTCATCATTACCCATTTATTCCGCTTCCGCCCTGTAGAGGCAATATCAAGATTGGTTCTGGTATACGAACCAAATATTTTAATTGTAAGTATCCTACAGTTAACTGTAATTACTATTTCGCGGAGACTCCAAGGGCGCCACCTCGGATTTTGGGCTCTTTGCCAAAACCCTGTGGGGGCAAAAAATTGTTTTACATTTCTATGTCAACTAGAAAAGGATTCAAAAGATGTTTTTACTTTAATCAAAATGGAACAAAAAAAAACAATTTCTTTAACCTGCAACTGACAAGCACAAACGATTAAAAATTTAGCTAAAAAGGTGTCTCATTGAATGGAGTACCAGCCTAGAATAAACAGAGTAATCAGGTGGTCAGTCTGTGTTTCATTCTTTGTAGTTAAGGTGGCTTAAACCTATTTGTCGAAGAGCTACTTATATATTCTAAAAAATGCGTCAGATTAAATGCATTTCCCTTGGTTTAGTGCCAGGTTAAATTTGTTCGAAAATTTCTGTTCAATTGTCTGGTATTTTTATGAGACACACGTTAAATATACAAAAACGAAGCAAAAGTAAAAATCATAATAGTAAGAGGCGAGGAGGAAACTATGAAGTCTTTGTATAATTGGGCCTTCTCAAAATAAAAAATAAATAAATAAATGATCTCAACTCAATTGAAATTAAAGTAACAACATCAGATACTAAAACGACACTGAAAAACAAAGAACTAATAAAAAAAATCGTGTAGTCATTTGACCAGCGAAAACACAGTATTTCTTTTTTCTCAAAGGAAGAAGAAGACCCCCGGAGTGAGGTTCCTGAAAACCTAAGACAGGACAAATTACGCCTTTAAGTAATAGTTTTATGAGCTTTGGGATATAAGCATGGCTAAATAGCAACAAAAACCGAAACCTGTACCACAAAATATTTGTGGAAATAGTTTGACGGTACTCCTAACCGGGAAATGAAAACAAAAATCATCAAATAATCGAAAGTTATAAAAAGTAACATGAGCCGAATACCTTGAAGTAAAAAGGCTGTAAAGTTCTTAAAGTCGACGTCGATGGGAAGGCTTAAAGACAAACTGAACAATTGTCAATTCTTATGATGTAATATAGCAAACACGGTACCAAAAATCCACTCGTCAGTTTGACAGGCAATTTTAGAGACACGTTTTAAAGACACTCCGCCACCAGTTACAAAACTTCACGGTCCAAAGTTTCGCAGTTTTTTTACCAGGCGCTAACATGAACAATGATAATATATTTGCAAAAATGATAATTTTTCATGTTACCTGTATTAAATCTGCACGTTTCAGTATGTAGTGAAATCAAACGTCCAGCCTGCTTTGGCTTTGTTGTTCGCTGTCGAACATTTCTTGTTTTCGTACATCGAGCGATCATCATTTGTCAAATGTGAAAATGTTCAACCAATTCTCTTTAACAGAAAATACTATTTGTATTATCTTTTGTTAAAAGGCAGGCTCCCATCTCTTTGTCAATTTTTGATGAATGTCTTCCAGCGAGGTCAAATTATGCAGAAAATTTTTCCTGCCATTAAAACGAGATATGTTTTATCCACAGAACTAAATTGTTCCTTCTTTTTTTATGACGACGGTGAGGCGATGATTCCGAAAATCATCTGACGTACGCGAGCACTATAGACTGTGAATGTTAGAATGATAAGAGACGGTTATCGCTAAGATTAACAATGTCTTTTTCTTCAGATATAAAAAAGATGCTCGCAGTTAGTACGCAGCTTAAGCAGTTGCGAAAGGAAAACCTATATACCCGTAAAAGATACTTAACAATTATTCTACGTGCGTGCGTTGGATATGAGATGATAGATAGCGCGCCTCATTGGCTATAATCAACCCATATCCAACAAGCGTGAGTGGAATAATTGTTTAATTAAAAAATATCAAGGAATATTGCTAGATTTTCCTTATTTCGCTATGAAAAACAATTACAAGTAAAGATAAACGATAAAAAGGAACAACGTTTCGGGGTCGTCATGACGCCATTATCAAGTTCGAAGTGATAGAAATAGTTGAAGTCAATGTCAGAAATAGTTCACCAAAAAAATTAACATAATGTCTGAACTATTTCTATCACTTCGAACTTGATAATGGCGTCATGACGACCCCGAAACGTTGTTCCTTTTTATCGTTTATCTTTACTTGTCTATGTATAACCAAACCTTTACTTATAAGGATTTTGAAAAACAATTAGAAGACAATTCAAGAGCGCCTTTTTTTCATGACCGAGTGAGTGGTGGCACAGGGTTCAAAAATTGACTACCCTGATATTTTGCTCAGATATACTCTATGATGAGTCAATAAACGTGGTGTATTTCTTATGTTCAGCTCTGTTTTTATTTTCCAGAAAATTACCATTAACTGTAACGGGCACCGACCGTCATAAAATGGCGGAAATTAGTGCGTCGAGTAACAACACAAGAAATTCGCTCGTGAAAAGCGCAAAAGGAACCACGGGTTTTTCAAGTTGGTATATTTTTGTAAGAGACACTGGCAAATGATTCAAGTCTAAAACCAGGATTGTTTACTTAAATGGGAATGCACGGCACGAGTTTGAAAATCACCAATATTTCATTGTTTAAAAATCTCATTTTGGAGCTGTTTTTTAATAAACATTTTTCCCATGCGGTATAACTCAGAAGCGCTTGAGATTAAGGTTGTGTTTAGTGGAAATGGTCTTCTTTTCAAGGATATAAAAATTAGTCTGGGGCTTTTAACTTCTGCACGAAAAAAAAGATGCTCTATGTCGAGAAAATCACAAACTCCACTTGTCAACAAACAATCGAATTAGTCTCTGTTATCGAAGCCAATATTCCAAGCAAATCTTAGTGCTTAGCACCTATTTGATTAGAAGGTCAACATTACAAGTTTACCTTGCTAAAACAGTGGCTGTAGATTGGTTTTCATTCCTACTTTCTCTCCAAAATTACCATCTTCCCTCTGACAGCGAGTTTACGAAATCAACAACTATCTGAACGATACCTGGGTGGCTCTTGTACAAACATCGGCGCTATTCTTCGCAGTTTCAAATACACCATATCTGCTATCTTTCTCTAACGTACAACTGAGCTTGTTTCATCGTAAAAAAATGACCATTGAGCGAGATTTTCGATTACTGAGCGACACTGTCGTTTTGACTTCTTCAATCCATGCATATCATTTGTATGTCACGCAATGACATATCACACTCCTTACAAGGAAGGCTTGGTTACCAATATTCCTTCAGGTGTTACACAAGGTTTGCGGATAAGGAAATAATTTTGGTTTGTTAAAAAAGACACTCTGTGATCTAAAATTCTTAAAAAAAATGGAAAAAACGCCAAAAAGAACGAGATAGGTTAAGGAAGAAAGAACCACCGACCGACAGACAAGCAGCCCGAAGGATAGAAAGAAAACGAACTTGTATGCAAACAAAGGAAGAAATGAAGGAAATAAACAAATGTAAAATTTAGAAGAAGGAAAGTAGTAATAAAATAATGGGAAGGGAAAAGCGGGAGCGCTCAACACTAAAGAAAACCAAATTTAATAAGGTGAACCAATCCTAATGATATAATGACCATCGCGTCATTCAAAATTTTTAAACAAACAGATGATCGCGCAGCCACGTTGTCCTTCCGGATAACACATGAAATGGATATCAATTGCTCTTTTAAGAGGTTAGCTGGGGGACAGTGCTCCCAAGATAAACGAAGACGAGCAAAAGAAAAAAAGTGCCCTTATCCTTCCGTTGCTTTCATGTGGAAAAAGCATCTCAGCACACACATCGTCTGTCGGCGTAAGTGATGTTGAGTCGGAGATCAACTTAATTTTTGCACGGGCTTCAATTTTCGCTGCACCTTGAGACATTTCGGGAATGACCATCTGTCCAGTTCATCCCTCCTCTTTGGGCATTGGGTGGTGGAGAGGTTCCCAACGATACCTTATCGAGCTACGCCAACAGGAAATCGCGCAAGGCTGACCGCGGTATTAACAAGGCGCTTTCGGAGACTATCTAAGACGTACCAGAGCCAACCGGAACAAATTTTCCCGTAAGGCAACGTAGTTTTGCTAATTCATGTTAGGGGAAGGTCAATATGAAATTTAAAAGTTGTGTCTTTTTTTCAAACTGAGCGAAAAGCCGTAAGTCGGAAAAAAATTAACATATACTTGCAACAAGAAGCTCGCATTTTTAATAACTAGCCTGTTTTTGGTGTGCGATTATTTAATTATAATGTTTATCACGAACTTAAATTTTTTTTCCGTAAATGAAATCAACATGCTTATTTTCCTGGAAACCCAACTATAAATGCAACGCTTATGCTATTATTATTATTATTATTATTATTATTATTATTATTATTATTATTATTATTATTATTATTATCACTTTTATTATTATGGATACTTTTTATAGCCATAGCTACTAATCTGTGAAGAACTCCGTTACGTTCTCTCAAATAAACTGAACTCTGACAGTTACACAATTTTGTGGTCTCATTATATTCCCTCAGAAGCCCTTCAGACTAATCGCTGGTACTGAGAGAGGTCATATCCAGGGCTCATTACCGTAGTTATTTTACATCTCCAAATTGGAGACGAGACCGCCATAAAAATTTCAACGTGGCCATCCGAACCATTTGAGGGTCTAACCTTCTTCTCTAAATATTTCTGACCATGAGTATGGGTGCGACCGTGGTTAGAACCCTGCGGTGCTTAATATTATTCTAGAAACTTTTTGTTTTTTTTTTATTTTCAGGAGCACAGTTATCCTAATAACATGTAATAATTATCGTTGCTTTGGGTAGGAATATGCCGTGGCTGTAAATTGCAATTAATCCGGATTCATCGGCCATATGGAACTGTGTAGCTCAAGCTAAGCCTAGCTGATGTTACATAGGGCATTGAAAATGTTGTCCTTCTAAAGGACATTTGTTTGTCTTTTAGCATGTCACTGACACATCAGTTCATCGCAAACAGCCTTACATGAAAAAGATTCAGTCACTTTGTCTAGGCTGCATCTGCCAGCAATAAGATTCGTTTTCCGGGCTCTTATCTGCTTTTTGCTCTAAGTATGTTCTTCATTGGCCTTACAAGCTGAGTGCTAAAAGCATTGGTGGCATTTATACCACTGTTAGGCTAACCTTCAGGCGACACTTACACCACTGGCCCGTGTTACACTACCCGCCTTGAATAGCTTTCGCTAAACGCGGGTAGTGTACATCTGAATAATGTAAAAGATGATTTTAATAAATGGTTGATTTATTTGAGCGTAGCTTACATAAAGCGCGAACTTTCTTATCGTAAAGAAGTAATTGTAATTGCCTTTAAATGCGGTTCTCTTTTGTTGTTTTAGTCTCGTCAATAAAGTCAGGCAAGGCCGGGCTATTAAGCTGGACATGGTGTGCCCATTTGACACCAGCCCCCCAGTGGTACCATTCTGTCCACTGCACGTGCACGATGTACAAAGCATCTGCTTGTAAAACATTTTTACTAAAAAATCCCATCCTAAAAGATAAAAATCTGTTACCAGATTTAGTACCATGTCAGCTAGGGGATTTTAAGCTTGAAGTCGGACG
>NW_028145529.1:530000-682500 GCF_977016875.1 Pavona decussata | reverse complement strand
AGGTTTGAGTACGAACCTGAGAGTTTAAAATCCATGCTCGCAGCCCTCGACCGCTATTTAAAAGAGCATGACTACAAGTACTCTATTATACGTGACCGAGAGTTTCACCAGTCGAAGTTGGTACTTGAAGGAAAAGTGAAGTGTCTCCGTCAACAAGGGAAAGGCAAGAGACGCAACGCCGCGAACGCACTGACAGCCGAAGAAGAAAAAATGCTATGGAGTAAACAAAGTCTCGGCGACTGCAGTCCAAGAGTTCTTTCCCAGGCGATGTGGTGGATCTTGACTCAACATTTTGGCCTGAGGAGAAGACAGGAACACCATTAAATGGAAGTCGAGGATTTCAGTTTTTGTGTGGACGACAGCGGCACAGAGTACGTCACATTTAAAGAAAATCCTACAAAGACGAGGCAGGGAGGACTGAACACAAAACATCGTAGTGTTCTGCCAAAAATGTTCGCTACTGGCGGTCAGAGATGTCCTGTTGAGTTACTGAAGCAATACCTTAGTAGACGTCCTCGAGAGCTGCCAGAGAAAGGTCCTTTTTACCTTGCCATAATCGAAAATCCCAAAACAAATGTTTGGAACAAGAAGCAGCGGCTTGGCGTAAACAGCATCGACAATATGATGAAGAGTGTCGTCAAGAACACAGCTCTGGAAACAAGCAAGAAGAAATTGACTAACCACACCGCAAAGAAGACATTTGTGAAGAACCTCAGAGCAGCAAGCGTCGAGAGGCAGTCGATAATCCAGGTGACCGGCCACGCAAGTGAAAAGTCTCTTAACGACTACGATGAAGGTAGCGAGAAGGAACAGCGACAGCTTTCAAACATTATCAGCGCTAGCATGACTCCACAGTCAGCAGCCTCCAGCAGTTTTCCTGGTCTACCAATGTCGTCTTCTCCTGCAACCTCTTCAAAGTGTGAACAGGTGAAAACATTGAAGCGGCCATGCTTTCACTGTAAACAACTTTCATAACTGTCAAGTCACATTTAACGTGATTCAGGGGCAATGCAGTTCACCAAAGTCTACAAGTCAGAATGTTATTCCCTGAGGCCGATTGATATCAAACATTTGAAAACAGATTAGTGGGCTTAAGTACTCTTGCCACTTTTAATATAAACTGAAATTTAGCTTTTGAGTTCGGCTTGTAATATTTTCAGAGAAACTTTCAGAAACTTCACGCTTGCTTTACCTGTCACAACACTACATTTTTGATTGGTTCAAATAAAACATGTGAGCATTTTGGAACCCATTGAAGTGTTTTTTGTAGTACGTAAGGCGTGCAGAGTAGCGCGATGGAGTAATTTTGTTGAGAATATAATAAATAAAAAATCGCATGAACCTGCTCGTGCATTTCGCGATTTATGGTCACTCGTGATGTTTTGAAGTTCTCAAATTGCAATTTTGAGAACTTTCAAAACATCACTCGTGCCTATAAATCACGAAATGCACTCGCGTTCATACGATTTCCTATACATATCCAACAAGCGTGAGTGGAATGATTGTTTTATTTAAAACAATCAAGGAATATTGCTAGATTTTGCTGATTTCGCTATCACGAACAATTAGAAGACAATTTAATGGTCTCAATTTCTCGGGCATGGTATAATGGCTCATATACCATGGCTGCTAAGCCAATCAAATTGCTCGAATTGCATTATACAATGATCTAGTTTTTAATAATTGTATATACATACTGTAAGTTACAATAGCGTCAAACACTCTCAATTAAATCCCCTATCAGTGATCAAAAACTTTGATGTCTTTTTGACATAATAAGCTAGAAATACCTCTGTATTCTTCTACACCGCTCATCAGAAGAATTGCTACTAAATTCTGGAGATCGCTGCAATATTTCAGAAAATTGACCTCAGATTTTGTACTACTGGGTAGAAACTCGACATTGACGAACGCCACAGTTTGAAGGCACCAGCCCTACTTTGTTTCCTTCTGTGAGATAAATTCTATGATGTAAATTATGTATAACGGATATTTGTTATTTTTCAACAGACCGCAAAGTTTAATCAATCTAGTTGTGTAATTTCATAATACCTCCCGTAAGCTTATGTCGCTTGGTAGAAAGAAGGCGGACGTAGCTTCCTTAATTTTAAGCAGCCTTAAGAACCCAAACTTCATCGATTTAAGGTTACTATATACCTTTAGAGGTGTCACGCGTCCAAGCGATGTAGCGCGTCCGGTTTAAACTGTAGATACCTAAACCCCCATATCAATGAATACAATGAATTGTCGGATTTTTAGCGCTGTTTTCTCGAATCATTTTTTTTAACTTGAAAGAGACACTTTAACGAGTTAAAACTCCAAGGAAATTTGTTCGTTTGCCCTCAAATTTGGACAGTAGTTAGTAACAACAAAAACATATTAACAACAAACACGTGTCTGAAATATTTTTTCTCCGAGAGCGATCTATGTCAACTAGAAAACGATTGAAAGATGTTTCTACTTTAACTAAAAGGCAACAAATAAAAATTCTTTAAACTGCAACTGACAAGCACAAAGGTTAAAAATTTTGCTAAAACAATGTCCCATTAAATGGAATACCAACCCAGAGTAAACAGAGTAATCAGGTGGTCACTCCGTGTTTAATTCTTTGTAGTTCAGGTGGCTTGAACCTGTTTGTCGGAGAGCTACCTATATATTCTAGAAAATGCGTCAGATTAAAAGCATTTATTCTAGTTTAGTGCCCGGTTAAAATTGTTCGACAATTTTTGTTCGATTATCGGGTATTTTTTATTTCATGAGATACACGTTAAATATAAAAAAAATGAAGCAAAAGAAAAAATCATATTAGTAGGAGGCGAGGAGGAATCTATGAAGCTTTTGTATAATTGGGCCTCCTCAAAATAAAAAATAAAAAAAAATGATCTGAACTCAATTCAAATTAAAGTAATAACATCGGATGCTAAAACCACACTGAAAAACAGAGAACTAATAAAAAAATCGGGTAGTCATTTGACCAGCAAAAACAGACTATTTCTTTTTTCTCGAATGAAGAAGAAGAAGAAGAAGAAGAAGAAGAAGAAGAAGAAGAAGAAGAAGAAGAAGAAGAGGAAGACCCCCGGAGTGAGCTTCCTGAAAACCTAGGACAGGACAAATTACGCCTTTAAGTAATAGTTTTATGAGCTTTGAGATATAAGCATGGCTGAATAACAACAAAAACCGAAACCTGTACCACAAGATGTAAAATATTTGTGGAAATAGATTGATGGTACTCCTAACCGGGAAATAAACACTAATAATCAAAGAATCGAAAGTTATAAAAAGTTAAATGAGCCGAATACCTTGAAGTAAAAAGGTTGTGAAGCTCTTGAAGTCGACGTCGATGGGGAGGCTTGAAGACAAACTGAACAATTGTCAATTCGTATGATGTAATATAGCAAAGACAGTACCACAAATCCACTCGTAAGTTTGACAGGCGATTTTGGAGACACATTTTAAAGACACTACGCCACCAGTTACAAAAACATGGGGTCTCTTCACTGCCCACAGTTTCGCAGTTTTTTTTTCTACCAGGCACTAACATGAACAAAGATAATATATTTGCAAAAATGATAATTTTTCATGTTATCTGTACTAAAATCTGCACGTTTCAGTATGTAGTGAAATCAAACGTCCAGCCTGCCTTGGCTTCGTCGTTCGCTGTCGAACATTTCTTGTTTTCGTACATCGAGATGATCATCATTTTTCTCAAATGTGAAAATGTTTAACTAATTCTCTTTAACAGAAAATATTGTTTGTATTATCCTTTGTCAAAAGGCAGGCTTCTATTTCTTTGTCAATTTCGGATAAATGTATTCCAGCGAGGTCAAATTATGCAGAAATTTTCTCCTCCCATTAAAACAGAACTAAATTGTTCCTTCTTTTTTTATGGCGACGGTGAGGCGATGATTCCGAAAATCATCTGACGTACGCGAGCACTATAGACTGTGAATGTTAGAATGATAAGAGACGGTTAACTCTATCTTTTTCCTCAGATAGAAGAAAGATGCTCGCAGTTAGTACGCAACTTAAGCAATTGGGAAAGGAAAACCTAAATACCCGTAAAAGATACTTAACAATTATTCAACGAGCGCGCGTTGGATATGAGATGATAGATAGCGCGCCTCGTGTGGCTTTAATCATCCCTTATTATATACTCAACAAAATATCGCGGTATGATTGGTCGATGATGAATGCATAAATAGGTTATAGAGTGCAATAGAGGTTATAGAGTGCAATACGGAGAAGTTGCCATGGAAACACCGGGAAAGCGCCAAATTTGAACACCAAATTGTAAAAAAACAATGGCTGACAGTCGGTTTGCTTCGTCAAACCAAAACATCGTTGAGGAACTTAAAGAAAATGCGAAAAACAAAAACACGTTGAAAACTACACAGACGTGGTTAAATGTCTGGCAAACATGGGCGACTCAACGAAAAGTAAACCCAAAAATGGAAGAATACGAACACCAACAACTCGATAAAATGTTGCAAATCTTCTACACAGAAATACGCACAAAAGACAGGTTTGAGTACGAACCTGAGAGTTTAAAATCCATGCTCGCAGCCCTCGACCGCTATTTAAAAGAGCATGACTACAAGTACTCTATTATACGTGACCGAGAGTTTCACCAGTCGAAGTTGGTACTTGAAGGAAAAGTGAAGTGTCTCCGTCAACAAGGGAAAGGCAAGAGACGCAACGCCGCGAACGCACTGACAGCCGAAGAAGAAAAAATGCTATGGAGTAAACAAAGTCTCGGCGACTGCAGTCCAAGAGTTCTTTCCCAGGCGATGTGGTGGATCTTGACTCAACATTTTGGCCTGAGGAGAAGACAGGAACACCATTAAATGGAAGTCGAGGATTTCAGTTTTTGTGTGGACGACAGCGGCACAGAGTACGTCACATTTAAAGAAAATCCTACAAAGACGAGGCAGGGAGGACTGAACACAAAACATCGTAGTGTTCTGCCAAAAATGTTCGCTACTGGCGGTCAGAGATGTCCTGTTGAGTTACTGAAGCAATACCTTAGTAGACGTCCTCGAGAGCTGCCAGAGAAAGGTCCTTTTTACCTTGCCATAATCGAAAATCCCAAAACAAATGTTTGGAACAAGAAGCAGCGGCTTGGCGTAAACAGCATCGACAATATGATGAAGAGTGTCGTCAAGAACACAGCTCTGGAAACAAGCAAGAAGAAATTGACTAACCACACCGCAAAGAAGACATTTGTGAAGAACCTCAGAGCAGCAAGCGTCGAGAGGCAGTCGATAATCCAGGTGACCGGCCACGCAAGTGAAAAGTCTCTTAACGACTACGATGAAGGTAGCGAGAAGGAACAGCGACAGCTTTCAAACATTATCAGCGCTAGCATGACTCCACAGTCTGCAGCCTCCAGCAGTTTTCCTGGTCTACAAATGTCGTCTTCTCCTGCAACCTCTTCAACGTGTGAACAGGTCAAAACATTGAAGCGGCCATGCTTTCACTGTAAACAACTTTCATAACTGTCAAGTCACATTTAACGTGATTCAGGGGCAATGCAGTTCACCAAAAGCTACAAGTCAGAATGTTATTCCCTGAGGCTGATTGATATCAAACATTTGAAAACAGATTAGTGGGCTTAAGTACTCTTGCCACTTTTAATATAAACTGAAATTTAGCTTTTGAGTTCGGCTTGTAATATTTTCAGAGAAACTTTCAGAAACTTCACGCTTGCTTTACCTGTCACAACATTACATTTTTGATTGGTTCAAAAAAAACATGTGAGCATTTTGGAACCCATTGAAGTGTTTTTTGTAGTACGTAAGGCGTGCAGAGTAGCGCGATGGAGTAATTTTGTTGAGAATATAATAAATAAAAAATCGTATGAACCTGCTCGTGCATTTCGCGATTTATGGTCACTCGTGATGTTTTGAAGTTCTCAAATTGCAATTTTGAGAACTTTCAAAACATCACTCGTGCCTATAAATCACGAAATGCACTCGCGTTCATACGATTTCCTATACATATCCAACAAGCGTGAGTGGAATAATTGTTTTATTTAAAACAATCAAGGAATATTGCTAGATTTTGCTGATTTCGCTATGACGAACAATTAGAAGACAATTTAATGGTCTCAATTTCTCGGGCATGGTATAATGGCTCATATACCATGGCTGCTAAGCCAATCAAATTGCTCGAATTGCATTATACAATGATCTAGTTTTTAATAATTGTATATACATACTGTAAGTTACAATAGCGTCAAACACTCTCAATTAAATCCCCTATCAGTGATCAAAAACTTTGATGTCTTTTTGACCTAATAAGCTAGAAATACCTCTTTATTCTTCTACACCGCTCATCAGAAGAATTGCTACTAAATTCTGGAGATCGCTGCAATATTTCAGAAAATTGACCTCAGATTTTGTACTACTGGGTAGGAACTCGACATTGACGAACGCCACAGTTTGAAGGCACCAGCCCTACTTTGTTTCCTTCTGTGAGATAAATTCTATGATGTAAATTATGTATAACGGATATTTGTTATTTTTCAACAGACCGCAAAGTTTAATCAATCTAGTTGTGTAATTTCATAATACCTCCCGTAAGCTTATGTCGCTTGGTAGAAAGAAGGCGGACGTAGCTTCCTTAATTTTAAGCAGCCTTAAGAACCCAAACTTCATCGATTTAAGGTTACTATATACCTTTAGAGGTGTCACGCGTCCAAGCGATGTAGCGCGTCCGGTTTAAACTGTAGATACCTAAACCCCCATATCAATGAATACAATGAATTGTCGGATTTTTAGCGCTGTTTTCTCGAATCATTTTTTTTAACTTGAAAGAGACACTTTAACGAGTTAAAACTCCAAGGAAATTTGTTCGTTTGCCCTCAAATTTGGACAGTAGTTAGTAACAACAAAAACATATTAACAACAAACACGTGTCTGAAATATTTTTTCTCCGAGAGCGATCTATGTCAACTAGAAAACGATTGAAAGATGTTTCTACTTTAACTAAAAGGCAACAAATAAAAATTCTTTAAACTGCAACTGACAAGCACAAAGGTTAAAAATTTTGCTAAAACAATGTCCCATTAAATGGAATACCAACCCAGAGTAAACAGAGTAATCAGGTGGTCACTCCGTGTTTAATTCTTTGTAGTTCAGGTGGCTTGAACCTGTTTGTCGGAGAGCTACCTATATATTCTAGAAAATGCGTCAGATTAAAAGCATTTATTCTAGTTTAGTGCCCGGTTAAAATTGTTCGACAATTTTTGTTCGATTATCGGGTATTTTTTATTTCATGAGATACACGTTAAATATAAAAAAAATGAAGCAAAAGAAAAAATCATATTAGTAGGAGGCGAGGAGGAATCTATGAAGCTTTTGTATAATTGGGCCTCCTCAAAATAAAAAATAAAAAAAAATGATCTGAACTCAATTCAAATTAAAGTAATAACATCGGATGCTAAAACCACACTGAAAAACAGAGAACTAATAAAAAAATCGGGTAGTCATTTGACCAGCAAAAACAGACTATTTCTTTTTTCTCGAATGAAGAAGAAGAAGAAGAAGAAGAAGAAGAAGAAGAAGAAGAAGAAGAAGAAGAAGAAGAAGAAGAAGAAGAAGAGGAAGACCCCCGGAGTGAGCTTCCTGAAAACCTAGGACAGGACAAATTACGCCTTTAAGTAATAGTTTTATGAGCTTTGAGATATAAGCATGGCTGAATAACAACAAAAACCGAAACCTGTACCACAAGATGTAAAATATTTGTGGAAATAGATTGATGGTACTCCTAACCGGGAAATAAACACTAATAATCAAAGAATCGAAAGTTATAAAAAGTTAAATGAGCCGAATACCTTGAAGTAAAAAGGTTGTGAAGCTCTTGAAGTCGACGTCGATGGGGAGGCTTGAAGACAAACTGAACAATTGTCAATTCGTATGATGTAATATAGCAAAGACAGTACCACAAATCCACTCGTAAGTTTGACAGGCGATTTTGGAGACACATTTTAAAGACACTACGCCACCAGTTACAAAAACATGGGGTCTCTTCACTGCCCACAGTTTCGCAGTTTTTTTTTCTACCAGGCACTAACATGAACAAAGATAATATATTTGCAAAAATGATAATTTTTCATGTTATCTGTACTAAAATCTGCACGTTTCAGTATGTAGTGAAATCAAACGTCCAGCCTGCCTTGGCTTCGTCGTTCGCTGTCGAACATTTCTTGTTTTCGTACATCGAGATGATCATCATTTTTCTCAAATGTGAAAATGTTTAACTAATTCTCTTTAACAGAAAATATTGTTTGTATTATCCTTTGTCAAAAGGCAGGCTTCTATTTCTTTGTCAATTTCGGATAAATGTATTCCAGCGAGGTCAAATTATGCAGAAATTTTCTCCTCCCATTAAAACAGAACTAAATTGTTCCTTCTTTTTTTATGGCGACGGTGAGGCGATGATTCCGAAAATCATCTGACGTACGCGAGCACTATAGACTGTGAATGTTAGAATGATAAGAGACGGTTAACTCTATCTTTTTCTTCAGATAGAAGAAAGATGCTCGCAGTTAGTACGCAACTTAAGCAATTGGGAAAGGAAAACCTAAATACCCGTAAAAGATACTTAACAATTATTCAACGAGCGCGCGTTGGATATGAGATGATAGATAGCGCGCCTCGTGTGGCTTTAATCATCCCTTATTATATACTCAACAAAATATCGCGGTATGATTGGTCGATGATGAATGCATAAATAGGTTATAGAGTGCAATAGAGGTTATAGAGTGCAATACGGAGAAGTTGCCATGGAAACACCGGGAAAGCGCCAAATTTGAACACCAAATTGTAAAAAAACAATGGCTGACAGTCGGTTTGCTTCGTCAAACCAAAACATCGTTGAGGAACTTAAAGAAAATGCGAAAAACAAAAACACGTTGAAAACTACACAGACGTGGTTAAATGTCTGGCAAACATGGGCGACTCAACGAAAAGTAAACCCAAAAATGGAAGAATACGAACACCAACAACTCGATAAAATGTTGCAAATCTTCTACACAGAAATACGCACAAAAGACAGGTTTGAGTACGAACCTGAGAGTTTAAAATCCATGCTCGCAGCCCTCGACCGCTATTTAAAAGAGCATGACTACAAGTACTCTATTATACGTGACCGAGAGTTTCACCAGTCGAAGTTGGTACTTGAAGGAAAAGTGAAGTGTCTCCGTCAACAAGGGAAAGGCAAGAGACGCAACGCCGCGAACGCACTGACAGCCGAAGAAGAAAAAATGCTATGGAGTAAACAAAGTCTCGGCGACTGCAGTCCAAGAGTTCTTTCCCAGGCGATGTGGTGGATCTTGACTCAACATTTTGGCCTGAGGAGAAGACAGGAACACCATTAAATGGAAGTCGAGGATTTCAGTTTTTGTGTGGACGACAGCGGCACAGAGTACGTCACATTTAAAGAAAATCCTACAAAGACGAGGCAGGGAGGACTGAACACAAAACATCGTAGTGTTCTGCCAAAAATGTTCGCTACTGGCGGTCAGAGATGTCCTGTTGAGTTACTGAAGCAATACCTTAGTAGACGTCCTCGAGAGCTGCCAGAGAAAGGTCCTTTTTACCTTGCCATAATCGAAAATCCCAAAACAAATGTTTGGAACAAGAAGCAGCGGCTTGGCGTAAACAGCATCGACAATATGATGAAGAGTGTCGTCAAGAACACAGCTCTGGAAACAAGCAAGAAGAAATTGACTAACCACACCGCAAAGAAGACATTTGTGAAGAACCTCAGAGCAGCAAGCGTCGAGAGGCAGTCGATAATCCAGGTGACCGGCCACGCAAGTGAAAAGTCTCTTAACGACTACGATGAAGGTAGCGAGAAGGAACAGCGACAGCTTTCAAACATTATCAGCGCTAGCATGACTCCACAGTCTGCAGCCTCCAGCAGTTTTCCTGGTCTACAAATGTCGTCTTCTCCTGCAACCTCTTCAAAGTGTGAACAGGTCAAAACATTGAAGCGGCCATGCTTTCACTGTAAACAACTTTCATAACTGTCAAGTCACATTTAACGTGATTCAGGGGCAATGCAGTTCACCAAAAGCTACAAGTCAGAATGTTATTCCCTGAGGCTGATTGATATCAAACATTTGAAAACAGATTAGTGGGCTTAAGTACTCTTGCCACTTTTAATATAAACTGAAATTTAGCTTTTGAGTTCGGCTTGTAATATTTTCAGAGAAACTTTCAGAAACTTCACGCTTGCTTTACCTGTCACAACATTACATTTTTGATTGGTTCAAAAAAAACATGTGAGCATTTTGGAACCCATTGAAGTGTTTTTTGTAGTACGTAAGGCGTGCAGAGTAGCGCGATGGAGTAATTTTGTTGAGAATATAATAAATAAAAAATCGTATGAACCTGCTCGTGCATTTCGCGATTTATGGTCACTCGTGATGTTTTGAAGTTCTCAAATTGCAATTTTGAGAACTTTCAAAACATCACTCGTGCCTATAAATCACGAAATGCACTCGCGTTCATACGATTTCCTATACATATCCAACAAGCGTGAGTGGAATAATTGTTTTATTTAAAACAATCAAGGAATATTGCTAGATTTTGCTGATTTCGCTATGACGAACAATTAGAAGACAATTTAATGGTCTCAATTTCTCGGGCATGGTATAATGGCTCATATACCATGGCTGCTAAGCCAATCAAATTGCTCGAATTGCATTATACAATGATCTAGTTTTTAATAATTGTATATACATACTGTAAGTTACAATAGCGTCAAACACTCTCAATTAAATCCCCTATCAGTGATCAAAAACTTTGATGTCTTTTTGACCTAATAAGCTAGAAATACCTCTTTATTCTTCTACACCGCTCATCAGAAGAATTGCTACTAAATTCTGGAGATCGCTGCAATATTTCAGAAAATTGACCTCAGATTTTGTACTACTGGGTAGGAACTCGACATTGACGAACGCCACAGTTTGAAGGCACCAGCCCTACTTTGTTTCCTTCTGTGAGATAAATTCTATGATGTAAATTATGTATAACGGATATTTGTTATTTTTCAACAGACCGCAAAGTTTAATCAATCTAGTTGTGTAATTTCATAATACCTCCCGTAAGCTTATGTCGCTTGGTAGAAAGAAGGCGGACGTAGCTTCCTTAATTTTAAGCAGCCTTAAGAACCCAAACTTCATCGATTTAAGGTTACTATATACCTTTAGAGGTGTCACGCGTCCAAGCGATGTAGCGCGTCCGGTTTAAACTGTAGATACCTAAACCCCCATATCAATGAATACAATGAATTGTCGGATTTTTAGCGCTGTTTTCTCGAATCATTTTTTTTAACTTGAAAGAGACACTTTAACGAGTTAAAACTCCAAGGAAATTTGTTCGTTTGCCCTCAAATTTGGACAGTAGTTAGTAACAACAAAAACATATTAACAACAAACACGTGTCTGAAATATTTTTTCTCCGAGAGCGATCTATGTCAACTAGAAAACGATTGAAAGATGTTTCTACTTTAACTAAAAGGCAACAAATAAAAATTCTTTAAACTGCAACTGACAAGCACAAAGGTTAAAAATTTTGCTAAAACAATGTCCCATTAAATGGAATACCAACCCAGAGTAAACAGAGTAATCAGGTGGTCACTCCGTGTTTAATTCTTTGTAGTTCAGGTGGCTTGAACCTGTTTGTCGGAGAGCTACCTATATATTCTAGAAAATGCGTCAGATTAAAAGCATTTATTCTAGTTTAGTGCCCGGTTAAAATTGTTCGACAATTTTTGTTCGATTATCGGGTATTTTTTATTTCATGAGATACACGTTAAATATAAAAAAAATGAAGCAAAAGAAAAAATCATATTAGTAGGAGGCGAGGAGGAATCTATGAAGCTTTTGTATAATTGGGCCTCCTCAAAATAAAAAATAAAAAAAAATGATCTGAACTCAATTCAAATTAAAGTAATAACATCGGATGCTAAAACCACACTGAAAAACAGAGAACTAATAAAAAAATCGGGTAGTCATTTGACCAGCAAAAACAGAGTATTTCTTTTTTCTCGAATGAAGAAGAAGAAGAAGAAGAAGAAGAAGAAGAAGAAGAAGAAGAAGAAGAAGAAGAGGAAGACCCCCGGAGTGAGCTTCCTGAAAACCTAGGACAGGACAAATTACGCCTTTAAGTAATAGTTTTATGAGCTTTGAGATATAAGCATGGCTGAATAACAACAAAAACCGAAACCTGTACCACAAGATGTAAAATATTTGTGGAAATAGATTGATGGTACTCCTAACCGGGAAATAAACACTAATAATCAAAGAATCGAAAGTTATAAAAAGTTAAATGAGCCGAATACCTTGAAGTAAAAAGGTTGTGAAGCTCTTGAAGTCGACGTCGATGGGGAGGCTTGAAGACAAACTGAACAATTGTCAATTCGTATGATGTAATATAGCAAAGACAGTACCACAAATCCACTCGTAAGTTTGACAGGCGATTTTGGAGACACATTTTAAAGACACTACGCCACCAGTTACAAAAACATGGGGTCTCTTCACTGCCCACAGTTTCGCAGTTTTTTTTTCTACCAGGCACTAACATGAACAAAGATAATATATTTGCAAAAATGATAATTTTTCATGTTATCTGTACTAAAATCTGCACGTTTCAGTATGTAGTGAAATCAAACGTCCAGCCTGCCTTGGCTTCGTCGTTCGCTGTCGAACATTTCTTGTTTTCGTACATCGAGATGATCATCATTTTTCTCAAATGTGAAAATGTTTAACTAATTCTCTTTAACAGAAAATATTGTTTGTATTATCCTTTGTCAAAAGGCAGGCTTCTATTTCTTTGTCAATTTCGGATAAATGTATTCCAGCGAGGTCAAATTATGCAGAAATTTTCTCCTCCCATTAAAACAGAACTAAATTGTTCCTTCTTTTTTTATGGCGACGGTGAGGCGATGATTCCGAAAATCATCTGACGTACGCGAGCACTATAGACTGTGAATGTTAGAATGATAAGAGACGGTTAACTCTATCTTTTTCTTCAGATAGAAGAAAGATGCTCGCAGTTAGTACGCAACTTAAGCAATTGGGAAAGGAAAACCTAAATACCCGTAAAAGATACTTAACAATTATTCAACGAGCGCGCGTTGGATATGAGATGATAGATAGCGCGCCTCGTGTGGCTTTAATCATCCCTTATTATATACTCAACAAAATATCGCGGTATGATTGGTCGATGATGAATGCATAAATAGGTTATAGAGTGCAATAGAGGTTATAGAGTGCAATACGGAGAAGTTGCCATGGAAACACCGGGAAAGCGCCAAATTTGAACACCAAATTGTAAAAAAACAATGGCTGACAGTCGGTTTGCTTCGTCAAACCAAAACATCGTTGAGGAACTTAAAGAAAATGCGAAAAACAAAAACACGTTGAAAACTACACAGACGTGGTTAAATGTCTGGCAAACATGGGCGACTCAACGAAAAGTAAACCCAAAAATGGAAGAATACGAACACCAACAACTCGATAAAATGTTGCAAATCTTCTACACAGAAATACGCACAAAAGACAGGTTTGAGTACGAACCTGAGAGTTTAAAATCCATGCTCGCAGCCCTCGACCGCTATTTAAAAGAGCATGACTACAAGTACTCTATTATACGTGACCGAGAGTTTCACCAGTCGAAGTTGGTACTTGAAGGAAAAGTGAAGTGTCTCCGTCAACAAGGGAAAGGCAAGAGACGCAACGCCGCGAACGCACTGACAGCCGAAGAAGAAAAAATGCTATGGAGTAAACAAAGTCTCGGCGACTGCAGTCCAAGAGTTCTTTCCCAGGCGATGTGGTGGATCTTGACTCAACATTTTGGCCTGAGGAGAAGACAGGAACACCATTAAATGGAAGTCGAGGATTTCAGTTTTTGTGTGGACGACAGCGGCACAGAGTACGTCACATTTAAAGAAAATCCTACAAAGACGAGGCAGGGAGGACTGAACACAAAACATCGTAGTGTTCTGCCAAAAATGTTCGCTACTGGCGGTCAGAGATGTCCTGTTGAGTTACTGAAGCAATACCTTAGTAGACGTCCTCGAGAGCTGCCAGAGAAAGGTCCTTTTTACCTTGCCATAATCGAAAATCCCAAAACAAATGTTTGGAACAAGAAGCAGCGGCTTGGCGTAAACAGCATCGACAATATGATGAAGAGTGTCGTCAAGAACACAGCTCTGGAAACAAGCAAGAAGAAATTGACTAACCACACCGCAAAGAAGACATTTGTGAAGAACCTCAGAGCAGCAAGCGTCGAGAGGCAGTCGATAATCCAGGTGACCGGCCACGCAAGTGGAAAGTCTCTTAACGACTACGATGAAGGTAGCGAGAAGGAACAGCGACAGCTTTCAAACATTATCAGCGCTAGCATGACTCCACAGTCTGCAGCCTCCAGCAGTTTTCCTGGTCTACAAATGTCGTCTTCTCCTGCAACCTCTTCAAAGTGTGAACAGGTCAAAACATTGAAGCGGCCATGCTTTCACTGTAAACAACTTTCATAACTGTCAAGTCACATTTAACGTGATTCAGGGGCAATGCAGTTCACCAAAAGCTACAAGTCAGAATGTTATTCCCTGAGGCTGATTGATATCAAACATTTGAAAACAGATTAGTGGGCTTAAGTACTCTTGCCACTTTTAATATAAACTGAAATTTAGCTTTTGAGTTCGGCTTGTAATATTTTCAGAGAAACTTTCAGAAACTTCACGCTTGCTTTACCTGTCACAACATTACATTTTTGATTGGTTCAAAAAAAACATGTGAGCATTTTGGAACCCATTGAAGTGTTTTTTGTAGTACGTAAGGCGTGCAGAGTAGCGCGATGGAGTAATTTTGTTGAGAATATAATAAATAAAAAATCGTATGAACCTGCTCGTGCATTTCGCGATTTATGGTCACTCGTGATGTTTTGAAGTTCTCAAATTGCAATTTTGAGAACTTTCAAAACATCACTCGTGCCTATAAATCACGAAATGCACTCGCGTTCATACGATTTCCTATACATATCCAACAAGCGTGAGTGGAATAATTGTTTTATTTAAAACAATCAAGGAATATTGCTAGATTTTGCTGATTTCGCTATGACGAACAATTAGAAGACAATTTAATGGTCTCAATTTCTCGGGCATGGTATAATGGCTCATATACCATGGCTGCTAAGCCAATCAAATTGCTCGAATTGCATTATACAATGATCTAGTTTTTAATAATTGTATATACATACTGTAAGTTACAATAGCGTCAAACACTCTCAATTAAATCCCCTATCAGTGATCAAAAACTTTGATGTCTTTTTGACCTAATAAGCTAGAAATACCTCTTTATTCTTCTACACCGCTCATCAGAAGAATTGCTACTAAATTCTGGAGATCGCTGCAATATTTCAGAAAATTGACCTCAGATTTTGTACTACTGGGTAGGAACTCGACATTGACGAACGCCACAGTTTGAAGGCACCAGCCCTACTTTGTTTCCTTCTGTGAGATAAATTCTATGATGTAAATTATGTATAACGGATATTTGTTATTTTTCAACAGACCGCAAAGTTTAATCAATCTAGTTGTGTAATTTCATAATACCTCCCGTAAGCTTATGTCGCTTGGTAGAAAGAAGGCGGACGTAGCTTCCTTAATTTTAAGCAGCCTTAAGAACCCAAACTTCATCGATTTAAGGTTACTATATACCTTTAGAGGTGTCACGCGTCCAAGCGATGTAGCGCGTCCGGTTTAAACTGTAGATACCTAAACCCCCATATCAATGAATACAATGAATTGTCGGATTTTTAGCGCTGTTTTCTCGAATCATTTTTTTTAACTTGAAAGAGACACTTTAACGAGTTAAAACTCCAAGGAAATTTGTTCGTTTGCCCTCAAATTTGGACAGTAGTTAGTAACAACAAAAACATATTAACAACAAACACGTGTCTGAAATATTTTTTCTCCGAGAGCGATCTATGTCAACTAGAAAACGATTGAAAGATGTTTCTACTTTAACTAAAAGGCAACAAATAAAAATTCTTTAAACTGCAACTGACAAGCACAAAGGTTAAAAATTTTGCTAAAACAATGTCCCATTAAATGGAATACCAACCCAGAGTAAACAGAGTAATCAGGTGGTCACTCCGTGTTTAATTCTTTGTAGTTCAGGTGGCTTGAACCTGTTTGTCGGAGAGCTACCTATATATTCTAGAAAATGCGTCAGATTAAAAGCATTTATTCTAGTTTAGTGCCCGGTTAAAATTGTTCGACAATTTTTGTTCGATTATCGGGTATTTTTTATTTCATGAGATACACGTTAAATATAAAAAAAATGAAGCAAAAGAAAAAATCATATTAGTAGGAGGCGAGGAGGAATCTATGAAGCTTTTGTATAATTGGGCCTCCTCAAAATAAAAAATAAAAAAAAATGATCTGAACTCAATTCAAATTAAAGTAATAACATCGGATGCTAAAACCACACTGAAAAACAGAGAACTAATAAAAAAATCGGGTAGTCATTTGACCAGCAAAAACAGACTATTTCTTTTTTCTCGAATGAAGAAGAAGAAGAAGAAGAAGAAGAAGAAGAAGAAGAAGAAGAAGAAGAAGAAGAAGAAGAAGAAGAAGAAGAGGAAGACCCCCGGAGTGAGCTTCCTGAAAACCTAGGACAGGACAAATTACGCCTTTAAGTAATAGTTTTATGAGCTTTGAGATATAAGCATGGCTGAATAACAACAAAAACCGAAACCTGTACCACAAGATGTAAAATATTTGTGGAAATAGATTGATGGTACTCCTAACCGGGAAATAAACACTAATAATCAAAGAATCGAAAGTTATAAAAAGTTAAATGAGCCGAATACCTTGAAGTAAAAAGGTTGTGAAGCTCTTGAAGTCGACGTCGATGGGGAGGCTTGAAGACAAACTGAACAATTGTCAATTCGTATGATGTAATATAGCAAAGACAGTACCACAAATCCACTCGTAAGTTTGACAGGCGATTTTGGAGACACATTTTAAAGACACTACGCCACCAGTTACAAAAACATGGGGTCTCTTCACTGCCCACAGTTTCGCAGTTTTTTTTTCTACCAGGCACTAACATGAACAAAGATAATATATTTGCAAAAATGATAATTTTTCATGTTATCTGTACTAAAATCTGCACGTTTCAGTATGTAGTGAAATCAAACGTCCAGCCTGCCTTGGCTTCGTCGTTCGCTGTCGAACATTTCTTGTTTTCGTACATCGAGATGATCATCATTTTTCTCAAATGTGAAAATGTTTAACTAATTCTCTTTAACAGAAAATATTGTTTGTATTATCCTTTGTCAAAAGGCAGGCTTCTATTTCTTTGTCAATTTCGGATAAATGTATTCCAGCGAGGTCAAATTATGCAGAAATTTTCTCCTCCCATTAAAACAGAACTAAATTGTTCCTTCTTTTTTTATGGCGACGGTGAGGCGATGATTCCGAAAATCATCTGACGTACGCGAGCACTATAGACTGTGAATGTTAGAATGATAAGAGACGGTTAACTCTATCTTTTTCTTCAGATAGAAGAAAGATGCTCGCAGTTAGTACGCAACTTAAGCAATTGGGAAAGGAAAACCTAAATACCCGTAAAAGATACTTAACAATTATTCAACGAGCGCGCGTTGGATATGAGATGATAGATAGCGCGCCTCGTGTGGCTTTAATCATCCCTTATTATATACTCAACAAAATATCGCGGTATGATTGGTCGATGATGAATGCATAAATAGGTTATAGAGTGCAATAGAGGTTATAGAGTGCAATACGGAGAAGTTGCCATGGAAACACCGGGAAAGCGCCAAATTTGAACACCAAATTGTAAAAAAACAATGGCTGACAGTCGGTTTGCTTCGTCAAACCAAAACATCGTTGAGGAACTTAAAGAAAATGCGAAAAACAAAAACACGTTGAAAACTACACAGACGTGGTTAAATGTCTGGCAAACATGGGCGACTCAACGAAAAGTAAACCCAAAAATGGAAGAATACGAACACCAACAACTCGATAAAATGTTGCAAATCTTCTACACAGAAATACGCACAAAAGACAGGTTTGAGTACGAACCTGAGAGTTTAAAATCCATGCTCGCAGCCCTCGACCGCTATTTAAAAGAGCATGACTACAAGTACTCTATTATACGTGACCGAGAGTTTCACCAGTCGAAGTTGGTACTTGAAGGAAAAGTGAAGTGTCTCCGTCAACAAGGGAAAGGCAAGAGACGCAACGCCGCGAACGCACTGACAGCCGAAGAAGAAAAAATGCTATGGAGTAAACAAAGTCTCGGCGACTGCAGTCCAAGAGTTCTTTCCCAGGCGATGTGGTGGATCTTGACTCAACATTTTGGCCTGAGGAGAAGACAGGAACACCATTAAATGGAAGTCGAGGATTTCAGTTTTTGTGTGGACGACAGCGGCACAGAGTACGTCACATTTAAAGAAAATCCTACAAAGACGAGGCAGGGAGGACTGAACACAAAACATCGTAGTGTTCTGCCAAAAATGTTCGCTACTGGCGGTCAGAGATGTCCTGTTGAGTTACTGAAGCAATACCTTAGTAGACGTCCTCGAGAGCTGCCAGAGAAAGGTCCTTTTTACCTTGCCATAATCGAAAATCCCAAAACAAATGTTTGGAACAAGAAGCAGCGGCTTGGCGTAAACAGCATCGACAATATGATGAAGAGTGTCGTCAAGAACACAGCTCTGGAAACAAGCAAGAAGAAATTGACTAACCACACCGCAAAGAAGACATTTGTGAAGAACCTCAGAGCAGCAAGCGTCGAGAGGCAGTCGATAATCCAGGTGACCGGCCACGCAAGTGAAAAGTCTCTTAACGACTACGATGAAGGTAGCGAGAAGGAACAGCGACAGCTTTCAAACATTATCAGCGCTAGCATGACTCCACAGTCTGCAGCCTCCAGCAGTTTTCCTGGTCTACAAATGTCGTCTTCTCCTGCAACCTCTTCAAAGTGTGAACAGGTCAAAACATTGAAGCGGCCATGCTTTCACTGTAAACAACTTTCATAACTGTCAAGTCACATTTAACGTGATTCAGGGGCAATGCAGTTCACCAAAAGCTACAAGTCAGAATGTTATTCCCTGAGGCTGATTGATATCAAACATTTGAAAACAGATTAGTGGGCTTAAGTACTCTTGCCACTTTTAATATAAACTGAAATTTAGCTTTTGAGTTCGGCTTGTAATATTTTCAGAGAAACTTTCAGAAACTTCACGCTTGCTTTACCTGTCACAACATTACATTTTTGATTGGTTCAAAAAAAACATGTGAGCATTTTGGAACCCATTGAAGTGTTTTTTGTAGTACGTAAGGCGTGCAGAGTAGCGCGATGGAGTAATTTTGTTGAGAATATAATAAATAAAAAATCGTATGAACCTGCTCGTGCATTTCGCGATTTATGGTCACTCGTGATGTTTTGAAGTTCTCAAATTGCAATTTTGAGAACTTTCAAAACATCACTCGTGCCTATAAATCACGAAATGCACTCGCGTTCATACGATTTCCTATACATATCCAACAAGCGTGAGTGGAATAATTGTTTTATTTAAAACAATCAAGGAATATTGCTAGATTTTGCTGATTTCGCTATGACGAACAATTAGAAGACAATTTAATGGTCTCAATTTCTCGGGCATGGTATAATGGCTCATATACCATGGCTGCTAAGCCAATCAAATTGCTCGAATTGCATTATACAATGATCTAGTTTTTAATAATTGTATATACATACTGTAAGTTACAATAGCGTCAAACACTCTCAATTAAATCCCCTATCAGTGATCAAAAACTTTGATGTCTTTTTGACCTAATAAGCTAGAAATACCTCTTTATTCTTCTACACCGCTCATCAGAAGAATTGCTACTAAATTCTGGAGATCGCTGCAATATTTCAGAAAATTGACCTCAGATTTTGTACTACTGGGTAGGAACTCGACATTGACGAACGCCACAGTTTGAAGGCACCAGCCCTACTTTGTTTCCTTCTGTGAGATAAATTCTATGATGTAAATTATGTATAACGGATATTTGTTATTTTTCAACAGACCGCAAAGTTTAATCAATCTAGTTGTGTAATTTCATAATACCTCCCGTAAGCTTATGTCGCTTGGTAGAAAGAAGGCGGACGTAGCTTCCTTAATTTTAAGCAGCCTTAAGAACCCAAACTTCATCGATTTAAGGTTACTATATACCTTTAGAGGTGTCACGCGTCCAAGCGATGTAGCGCGTCCGGTTTAAACTGTAGATACCTAAACCCCCATATCAATGAATACAATGAATTGTCGGATTTTTAGCGCTGTTTTCTCGAATCATTTTTTTTAACTTGAAAGAGACACTTTAACGAGTTAAAACTCCAAGGAAATTTGTTCGTTTGCCCTCAAATTTGGACAGTAGTTAGTAACAACAAAAACATATTAACAACAAACACGTGTCTGAAATATTTTTTCTCCGAGAGCGATCTATGTCAACTAGAAAACGATTGAAAGATGTTTCTACTTTAACTAAAAGGCAACAAATAAAAATTCTTTAAACTGCAACTGACAAGCACAAAGGTTAAAAATTTTGCTAAAACAATGTCCCATTAAATGGAATACCAACCCAGAGTAAACAGAGTAATCAGGTGGTCACTCCGTGTTTAATTCTTTGTAGTTCAGGTGGCTTGAACCTGTTTGTCGGAGAGCTACCTATATATTCTAGAAAATGCGTCAGATTAAAAGCATTTATTCTAGTTTAGTGCCCGGTTAAAATTGTTCGACAATTTTTGTTCGATTATCGGGTATTTTTTATTTCATGAGATACACGTTAAATATAAAAAAAATGAAGCAAAAGAAAAAATCATATTAGTAGGAGGCGAGGAGGAATCTATGAAGCTTTTGTATAATTGGGCCTCCTCAAAATAAAAAATAAAAAAAAATGATCTGAACTCAATTCAAATTAAAGTAATAACATCGGATGCTAAAACCACACTGAAAAACAGAGAACTAATAAAAAAATCGGGTAGTCATTTGACCAGCAAAAACAGACTATTTCTTTTTTCTCGAATGAAGAAGAAGAAGAAGAAGAAGAAGAAGAAGAAGAAGAAGAAGAAGAAGAAGAGGAAGACCCCCGGAGTGAGCTTCCTGAAAACCTAGGACAGGACAAATTACGCCTTTAAGTAATAGTTTTATGAGCTTTGAGATATAAGCATGGCTGAATAACAACAAAAACCGAAACCTGTACCACAAGATGTAAAATATTTGTGGAAATAGATTGATGGTACTCCTAACCGGGAAATAAACACTAATAATCAAAGAATCGAAAGTTATAAAAAGTTAAATGAGCCGAATACCTTGAAGTAAAAAGGTTGTGAAGCTCTTGAAGTCGACGTCGATGGGGAGGCTTGAAGACAAACTGAACAATTGTCAATTCGTATGATGTAATATAGCAAAGACAGTACCACAAATCCACTCGTAAGTTTGACAGGCGATTTTGGAGACACATTTTAAAGACACTACGCCACCAGTTACAAAAACATGGGGTCTCTTCACTGCCCACAGTTTCGCAGTTTTTTTTTCTACCAGGCACTAACATGAACAAAGATAATATATTTGCAAAAATGATAATTTTTCATGTTATCTGTACTAAAATCTGCACGTTTCAGTATGTAGTGAAATCAAACGTCCAGCCTGCCTTGGCTTCGTCGTTCGCTGTCGAACATTTCTTGTTTTCGTACATCGAGATGATCATCATTTTTCTCAAATGTGAAAATGTTTAACTAATTCTCTTTAACAGAAAATATTGTTTGTATTATCCTTTGTCAAAAGGCAGGCTTCTATTTCTTTGTCAATTTCGGATAAATGTATTCCAGCGAGGTCAAATTATGCAGAAATTTTCTCCTCCCATTAAAACAGAACTAAATTGTTCCTTCTTTTTTTATGGCGACGGTGAGGCGATGATTCCGAAAATCATCTGACGTACGCGAGCACTATAGACTGTGAATGTTAGAATGATAAGAGACGGTTAACTCTATCTTTTTCTTCAGATAGAAGAAAGATGCTCGCAGTTAGTACGCAACTTAAGCAATTGGGAAAGGAAAACCTAAATACCCGTAAAAGATACTTAACAATTATTCAACGAGCGCGCGTTGGATATGAGATGATAGATAGCGCGCCTCGTGTGGCTTTAATCATCCCTTATTATATACTCAACAAAATATCGCGGTATGATTGGTCGATGATGAATGCATAAATAGGTTATAGAGTGCAATAGAGGTTATAGAGTGCAATACGGAGAAGTTGCCATGGAAACACCGGGAAAGCGCCAAATTTGAACACCAAATTGTAAAAAAACAATGGCTGACAGTCGGTTTGCCTCGTCAAACCAAAACATCGTTGAGGAACTTAAAGAAAATGCGAAAAACAAAAACACGTTGAAAACTACACAGACGTGGTTAAATGTCTGGCAAACATGGGCGACTCAACGAAAAGTAAACCCAAAAATGGAAGAATACGAACACCAACAACTCGATAAAATGTTGCAAATCTTCTACACAGAAATACGCACAAAAGACAGGTTTGAGTACGAACCTGAGAGTTTAAAATCCATGCTCGCAGCCCTCGACCGCTATTTAAAAGAGCATGACTACAAGTACTCTATTATACGTGACCGAGAGTTTCACCAGTCGAAGTTGGTACTTGAAGGAAAAGTGAAGTGTCTCCGTCAACAAGGGAAAGGCAAGAGACGCAACGCCGCGAACGCACTGACAGCCGAAGAAGAAAAAATGCTATGGAGTAAACAAAGTCTCGGCGACTGCAGTCCAAGAGTTCTTTCCCAGGCGATGTGGTGGATCTTGACTCAACATTTTGGCCTGAGGAGAAGACAGGAACACCATTAAATGGAAGTCGAGGATTTCAGTTTTTGTGTGGACGACAGCGGCACAGAGTACGTCACATTTAAAGAAAATCCTACAAAGACGAGGCAGGGAGGACTGAACACAAAACATCGTAGTGTTCTGCCAAAAATGTTCGCTACTGGCGGTCAGAGATGTCCTGTTGAGTTACTGAAGCAATACCTTAGTAGACGTCCTCGAGAGCTGCCAGAGAAAGGTCCTTTTTACCTTGCCATAATCGAAAATCCCAAAACAAATGTTTGGAACAAGAAGCAGCGGCTTGGCGTAAACAGCATCGACAATATGATGAAGAGTGTCGTCAAGAACACAGCTCTGGAAACAAGCAAGAAGAAATTGACTAACCACACCGCAAAGAAGACATTTGTGAAGAACCTCAGAGCAGCAAGCGTCGAGAGGCAGTCGATAATCCAGGTGACCGGCCACGCAAGTGGAAAGTCTCTTAACGACTACGATGAAGGTAGCGAGAAGGAACAGCGACAGCTTTCAAACATTATCAGCGCTAGCATGACTCCACAGTCTGCAGCCTCCAGCAGTTTTCCTGGTCTACAAATGTCGTCTTCTCCTGCAACCTCTTCAAAGTGTGAACAGGTCAAAACATTGAAGCGGCCATGCTTTCACTGTAAACAACTTTCATAACTGTCAAGTCACATTTAACGTGATTCAGGGGCAATGCAGTTCACCAAAAGCTACAAGTCAGAATGTTATTCCCTGAGGCTGATTGATATCAAACATTTGAAAACAGATTAGTGGGCTTAAGTACTCTTGCCACTTTTAATATAAACTGAAATTTAGCTTTTGAGTTCGGCTTGTAATATTTTCAGAGAAACTTTCAGAAACTTCACGCTTGCTTTACCTGTCACAACATTACATTTTTGATTGGTTCAAAAAAAACATGTGAGCATTTTGGAACCCATTGAAGTGTTTTTTGTAGTACGTAAGGCGTGCAGAGTAGCGCGATGGAGTAATTTTGTTGAGAATATAATAAATAAAAAATCGTATGAACCTGCTCGTGCATTTCGCGATTTATGGTCACTCGTGATGTTTTGAAGTTCTCAAATTGCAATTTTGAGAACTTTCAAAACATCACTCGTGCCTATAAATCACGAAATGCACTCGCGTTCATACGATTTCCTATACATATCCAACAAGCGTGAGTGGAATAATTGTTTTATTTAAAACAATCAAGGAATATTGCTAGATTTTGCTGATTTCGCTATGACGAACAATTAGAAGACAATTTAATGGTCTCAATTTCTCGGGCATGGTATAATGGCTCATATACCATGGCTGCTAAGCCAATCAAATTGCTCGAATTGCATTATACAATGATCTAGTTTTTAATAATTGTATATACATACTGTAAGTTACAATAGCGTCAAACACTCTCAATTAAATCCCCTATCAGTGATCAAAAACTTTGATGTCTTTTTGACCTAATAAGCTAGAAATACCTCTTTATTCTTCTACA
Source organism: Pavona decussata (assembly GCF_977016875.1). Taxonomy (NCBI): domain Eukaryota; kingdom Metazoa; phylum Cnidaria; class Anthozoa; order Scleractinia; family Agariciidae; genus Pavona; species Pavona decussata. The sequence goes on along the minus strand of NW_028145529.1, from coordinate 658,072 downwards.
CCGCTCATCAGAAGAATTGCTACTAAATTCTGGAGATCGCTGCAATATTTCAGAAAATTGACCTCAGATTTTGTACTACTGGGTAGGAACTCGACATTGACGAACGCCACAGTTTGAAGGCACCAGCCCTACTTTGTTTCCTTCTGTGAGATAAATTCTATGATGTAAATTATGTATAACGGATATTTGTTATTTTTCAACAGACCGCAAAGTTTAATCAATCTAGTTGTGTAATTTCATAATACCTCCCGTAAGCTTATGTCGCTTGGTAGAAAGAAGGCGGACGTAGCTTCCTTAATTTTAAGCAGCCTTAAGAACCCAAACTTCATCGATTTAAGGTTACTATATACCTTTAGAGGTGTCACGCGTCCAAGCGATGTAGCGCGTCCGGTTTAAACTGTAGATACCTAAACCCCCATATCAATGAATACAATGAATTGTCGGATTTTTAGCGCTGTTTTCTCGAATCATTTTTTTTAACTTGAAAGAGACACTTTAACGAGTTAAAACTCCAAGGAAATTTGTTCGTTTGCCCTCAAATTTGGACAGTAGTTAGTAACAACAAAAACATATTAACAACAAACACGTGTCTGAATTTTTTTTTCTCCGAGAGCGATCTATGTCAACTAGAAAACGATTGAAAGATGTTTCTACTTTAACTAAAAGGCAACAAATAAAAATTCTTTAAACTGCAACTGACAAGCACAAAGGTTAAAAATTTTGCTAAAACAATGTCCCATTAAATGGAATACCAACCCAGAGTAAACAGAGTAATCAGGTGGTCACTCCGTGTTTAATTCTTTGTAGTTCAGGTGGCTTGAACCTGTTTGTCGGAGAGCTACCTATATATTCTAGAAAATGCGTCAGATTAAAAGCATTTATTCTAGTTTAGTGCCCGGTTAAAATTGTTCGACAATTTTTGTTCGATTATCGGGTATTTTTTATTTCATGAGATACACGTTAAATATAAAAAAAATGAAGCAAAAGAAAAAATCATATTAGTAGGAGGCGAGGAGGAATCTATGAAGCTTTTGTATAATTGGGCCTCCTCAAAATAAAAAATAAAAAAAAATGATCTGAACTCAATTCAAATTAAAGTAATAACATCGGATGCTAAAACCACACTGAAAAACAGAGAACTAATAAAAAAATCGGGTAGTCATTTGACCAGCAAAAACAGACTATTTCTTTTTTCTCGAATGAAGAAGAAGAAGAAGAAGAAGAAGAAGAAGAAGAAGAAGAAGAAGAAGAAGAAGAAGAAGAAGAAGAAGAAGAGGAAGACCCCCGGAGTGAGCTTCCTGAAAACCTAGGACAGGACAAATTACGCCTTTAAGTAATAGTTTTATGAGCTTTGAGATATAAGCATGGCTGAATAACAACAAAAACCGAAACCTGTACCACAAGATGTAAAATATTTGTGGAAATAGATTGATGGTACTCCTAACCGGGAAATAAACACTAATAATCAAAGAATCGAAAGTTATAAAAAGTTAAATGAGCCGAATACCTTGAAGTAAAAAGGTTGTGAAGCTCTTGAAGTCGACGTCGATGGGGAGGCTTGAAGACAAACTGAACAATTGTCAATTCGTATGATGTAATATAGCAAAGACAGTACCACAAATCCACTCGTAAGTTTGACAGGCGATTTTGGAGACACATTTTAAAGACACTACGCCACCAGTTACAAAAACATGGGGTCTCTTCACTGCCCACAGTTTCGCAGTTTTTTTTTCTACCAGGCACTAACATGAACAAAGATAATATATTTGCAAAAATGATAATTTTTCATGTTATCTGTACTAAAATCTGCACGTTTCAGTATGTAGTGAAATCAAACGTCCAGCCTGCCTTGGCTTCGTCGTTCGCTGTCGAACATTTCTTGTTTTCGTACATCGAGATGATCATCATTTTTCTCAAATGTGAAAATGTTTAACTAATTCTCTTTAACAGAAAATATTGTTTGTATTATCCTTTGTCAAAAGGCAGGCTTCTATTTCTTTGTCAATTTCGGATAAATGTATTCCAGCGAGGTCAAATTATGCAGAAATTTTCTCCTCCCATTAAAACAGAACTAAATTGTTCCTTCTTTTTTTATGGCGACGGTGAGGCGATGATTCCGAAAATCATCTGACGTACGCGAGCACTATAGACTGTGAATGTTAGAATGATAAGAGACGGTTAACTCTATCTTTTTCTTCAGATAGAAGAAAGATGCTCGCAGTTAGTACGCAACTTAAGCAATTGGGAAAGGAAAACCTAAATACCCGTAAAAGATACTTAACAATTATTCAACGAGCGCGCGTTGGATATGAGATGATAGATAGCGCGCCTCGTGTGGCTTTAATCATCCCTTATTATATACTCAACAAAATATCGCGGTATGATTGGTCGATGATGAATGCATAAATAGGTTATAGAGTGCAATAGAGGTTATAGAGTGCAATACGGAGAAGTTGCCATGGAAACACCGGGAAAGCGCCAAATTTGAACACCAAATTGTAAAAAAACAATGGCTGACAGTCGGTTTGCTTCGTCAAACCAAAACATCGTTGAGGAACTTAAAGAAAATGCGAAAAACAAAAACACGTTGAAAACTACACAGACGTGGTTAAATGTCTGGCAAACATGGGCGACTCAACGAAAAGTAAACCCAAAAATGGAAGAATACGAACACCAACAACTCGATAAAATGTTGCAAATCTTCTACACAGAAATACGCACAAAAGACAGGTTTGAGTACGAACCTGAGAGTTTAAAATCCATGCTCGCAGCCCTCGACCGCTATTTAAAAGAGCATGACTACAAGTACTCTATTATACGTGACCGAGAGTTTCACCAGTCGAAGTTGGTACTTGAAGGAAAAGTGAAGTGTCTCCGTCAACAAGGGAAAGGCAAGAGACGCAACGCCGCGAACGCACTGACAGCCGAAGAAGAAAAAATGCTATGGAGTAAACAAAGTCTCGGCGACTGCAGTCCAAGAGTTCTTTCCCAGGCGATGTGGTGGATCTTGACTCAACATTTTGGCCTGAGGAGAAGACAGGAACACCATTAAATGGAAGTCGAGGATTTCAGTTTTTGTGTGGACGACAGCGGCACAGAGTACGTCACATTTAAAGAAAATCCTACAAAGACGAGGCAGGGAGGACTGAACACAAAACATCGTAGTGTTCTGCCAAAAATGTTCGCTACTGGCGGTCAGAGATGTCCTGTTGAGTTACTGAAGCAATACCTTAGTAGACGTCCTCGAGAGCTGCCAGAGAAAGGTCCTTTTTACCTTGCCATAATCGAAAATCCCAAAACAAATGTTTGGAACAAGAAGCAGCGGCTTGGCGTAAACAGCATCGACAATATGATGAAGAGTGTCGTCAAGAACACAGCTCTGGAAACAAGCAAGAAGAAATTGACTAACCACACCGCAAAGAAGACATTTGTGAAGAACCTCAGAGCAGCAAGCGTCGAGAGGCAGTCGATAATCCAGGTGACCGGCCACGCAAGTGAAAAGTCTCTTAACGACTACGATGAAGGTAGCGAGAAGGAACAGCGACAGCTTTCAAACATTATCAGCGCTAGCATGACTCCACAGTCTGCAGCCTCCAGCAGTTTTCCTGGTCTACAAATGTCGTCTTCTCCTGCAACCTCTTCAAAGTGTGAACAGGTCAAAACATTGAAGCGGCCATGCTTTCACTGTAAACAACTTTCATAACTGTCAAGTCACATTTAACGTGATTCAGGGGCAATGCAGTTCACCAAAAGCTACAAGTCAGAATGTTATTCCCTGAGGCTGATTGATATCAAACATTTGAAAACAGATTAGTGGGCTTAAGTACTCTTGCCACTTTTAATATAAACTGAAATTTAGCTTTTGAGTTCGGCTTGTAATATTTTCAGAGAAACTTTCAGAAACTTCACGCTTGCTTTACCTGTCACAACATTACATTTTTGATTGGTTCAAAAAAAACATGTGAGCATTTTGGAACCCATTGAAGTGTTTTTTGTAGTACGTAAGGCGTGCAGAGTAGCGCGATGGAGTAATTTTGTTGAGAATATAATAAATAAAAAATCGTATGAACCTGCTCGTGCATTTCGCGATTTATGGTCACTCGTGATGTTTTGAAGTTCTCAAATTGCAATTTTGAGAACTTTCAAAACATCACTCGTGCCTATAAATCACGAAATGCACTCGCGTTCATACGATTTCCTATACATATCCAACAAGCGTGAGTGGAATAATTGTTTTATTTAAAACAATCAAGGAATATTGCTAGATTTTGCTGATTTCGCTATGACGAACAATTAGAAGACAATTTAATGGTCTCAATTTCTCGGGCATGGTATAATGGCTCATATACCATGGCTGCTAAGCCAATCAAATTGCTCGAATTGCATTATACAATGATCTAGTTTTTAATAATTGTATATACATACTGTAAGTTACAATAGCGTCAAACACTCTCAATTAAATCCCCTATCAGTGATCAAAAACTTTGATGTCTTTTTGACCTAATAAGCTAGAAATACCTCTTTATTCTTCTACACCGCTCATCAGAAGAATTGCTACTAAATTCTGGAGATCGCTGCAATATTTCAGAAAATTGACCTCAGATTTTGTACTACTGGGTAGGAACTCGACATTGACGAACGCCACAGTTTGAAGGCACCAGCCCTACTTTGTTTCCTTCTGTGAGATAAATTCTATGATGTAAATTATGTATAACGGATATTTGTTATTTTTCAACAGACCGCAAAGTTTAATCAATCTAGTTGTGTAATTTCATAATACCTCCCGTAAGCTTATGTCGCTTGGTAGAAAGAAGGCGGACGTAGCTTCCTTAATTTTAAGCAGCCTTAAGAACCCAAACTTCATCGATTTAAGGTTACTATATACCTTTAGAGGTGTCACGCGTCCAAGCGATGTAGCGCGTCCGGTTTAAACTGTAGATACCTAAACCCCCATATCAATGAATACAATGAATTGTCGGATTTTTAGCGCTGTTTTCTCGAATCATTTTTTTTAACTTGAAAGAGACACTTTAACGAGTTAAAACTCCAAGGAAATTTGTTCGTTTGCCCTCAAATTTGGACAGTAGTTAGTAACAACAAAAACATATTAACAACAAACACGTGTCTGAAATATTTTTTCTCCGAGAGCGATCTATGTCAACTAGAAAACGATTGAAAGATGTTTCTACTTTAACTAAAAGGCAACAAATAAAAATTCTTTAAACTGCAACTGACAAGCACAAAGGTTAAAAATTTTGCTAAAACAATGTCCCATTAAATGGAATACCAACCCAGAGTAAACAGAGTAATCAGGTGGTCACTCCGTGTTTAATTCTTTGTAGTTCAGGTGGCTTGAACCTGTTTGTCGGAGAGCTACCTATATATTCTAGAAAATGCGTCAGATTAAAAGCATTTATTCTAGTTTAGTGCCCGGTTAAAATTGTTCGACAATTTTTGTTCGATTATCGGGTATTTTTTATTTCATGAGATACACGTTAAATATAAAAAAAATGAAGCAAAAGAAAAAATCATATTAGTAGGAGGCGAGGAGGAATCTATGAAGCTTTTGTATAATTGGGCCTCCTCAAAATAAAAAATAAAAAAAAATGATCTGAACTCAATTCAAATTAAAGTAATAACATCGGATGCTAAAACCACACTGAAAAACAGAGAACTAATAAAAAAATCGGGTAGTCATTTGACCAGCAAAAACAGACTATTTCTTTTTTCTCGAATGAAGAAGAAGAAGAAGAAGAAGAAGAAGAAGAAGAAGAAGAAGAAGAAGAAGAGGAAGACCCCCGGAGTGAGCTTCCTGAAAACCTAGGACAGGACAAATTACGCCTTTAAGTAATAGTTTTATGAGCTTTGAGATATAAGCATGGCTGAATAACAACAAAAACCGAAACCTGTACCACAAGATGTAAAATATTTGTGGAAATAGATTGATGGTACTCCTAACCGGGAAATAAACACTAATAATCAAAGAATCGAAAGTTATAAAAAGTTAAATGAGCCGAATACCTTGAAGTAAAAAGGTTGTGAAGCTCTTGAAGTCGACGTCGATGGGGAGGCTTGAAGACAAACTGAACAATTGTCAATTCGTATGATGTAATATAGCAAAGACAGTACCACAAATCCACTCGTAAGTTTGACAGGCGATTTTGGAGACACATTTTAAAGACACTACGCCACCAGTTACAAAAACATGGGGTCTCTTCACTGCCCACAGTTTCGCAGTTTTTTTTTCTACCAGGCACTAACATGAACAAAGATAATATATTTGCAAAAATGATAATTTTTCATGTTATCTGTACTAAAATCTGCACGTTTCAGTATGTAGTGAAATCAAACGTCCAGCCTGCCTTGGCTTCGTCGTTCGCTGTCGAACATTTCTTGTTTTCGTACATCGAGATGATCATCATTTTTCTCAAATGTGAAAATGTTTAACTAATTCTCTTTAACAGAAAATATTGTTTGTATTATCCTTTGTCAAAAGGCAGGCTTCTATTTCTTTGTCAATTTCGGATAAATGTATTCCAGCGAGGTCAAATTATGCAGAAATTTTCTCCTCCCATTAAAACAGAACTAAATTGTTCCTTCTTTTTTTATGGCGACGGTGAGGCGATGATTCCGAAAATCATCTGACGTACGCGAGCACTATAGACTGTGAATGTTAGAATGATAAGAGACGGTTAACTCTATCTTTTTCTTCAGATAGAAGAAAGATGCTCGCAGTTAGTACGCAACTTAAGCAATTGGGAAAGGAAAACCTAAATACCCGTAAAAGATACTTAACAATTATTCAACGAGCGCGCGTTGGATATGAGATGATAGATAGCGCGCCTCGTGTGGCTTTAATCATCCCTTATTATATACTCAACAAAATATCGCGGTATGATTGGTCGATGATGAATGCATAAATAGGTTATAGAGTGCAATAGAGGTTATAGAGTGCAATACGGAGAAGTTGCCATGGAAACACCGGGAAAGCGCCAAATTTGAACACCAAATTGTAAAAAAACAATGGCTGACAGTCGGTTTGCTTCGTCAAACCAAAACATCGTTGAGGAACTTAAAGAAAATGCGAAAAACAAAAACACGTTGAAAACTACACAGACGTGGTTAAATGTCTGGCAAACATGGGCGACTCAACGAAAAGTAAACCCAAAAATGGAAGAATACGAACACCAACAACTCGATAAAATGTTGCAAATCTTCTACACAGAAATACGCACAAAAGACAGGTTTGAGTACGAACCTGAGAGTTTAAAATCCATGCTCGCAGCCCTCGACCGCTATTTAAAAGAGCATGACTACAAGTACTCTATTATACGTGACCGAGAGTTTCACCAGTCGAAGTTGGTACTTGAAGGAAAAGTGAAGTGTCTCCGTCAACAAGGGAAAGGCAAGAGACGCAACGCCGCGAACGCACTGACAGCCGAAGAAGAAAAAATGCTATGGAGTAAACAAAGTCTCGGCGACTGCAGTCCAAGAGTTCTTTCCCAGGCGATGTGGTGGATCTTGACTCAACATTTTGGCCTGAGGAGAAGACAGGAACACCATTAAATGGAAGTCGAGGATTTCAGTTTTTGTGTGGACGACAGCGGCACAGAGTACGTCACATTTAAAGAAAATCCTACAAAGACGAGGCAGGGAGGACTGAACACAAAACATCGTAGTGTTCTGCCAAAAATGTTCGCTACTGGCGGTCAGAGATGTCCTGTTGAGTTACTGAAGCAATACCTTAGTAGACGTCCTCGAGAGCTGCCAGAGAAAGGTCCTTTTTACCTTGCCATAATCGAAAATCCCAAAACAAATGTTTGGAACAAGAAGCAGCGGCTTGGCGTAAACAGCATCGACAATATGATGAAGAGTGTCGTCAAGAACACAGCTCTGGAAACAAGCAAGAAGAAATTGACTAACCACACCGCAAAGAAGACATTTGTGAAGAACCTCAGAGCAGCAAGCGTCGAGAGGCAGTCGATAATCCAGGTGACCGGCCACGCAAGTGAAAAGTCTCTTAACGACTACGATGAAGGTAGCGAGAAGGAACAGCGACAGCTTTCAAACATTATCAGCGCTAACATGACTCCACAGTCTGCAGCCTCCAGCAGTTTTCCTGGTCTACCAATGTCGTCTTCTCCTGCAACCTCTTCAAAGTGTGAACAGGTCAAAACATTGAAGCGGCCATGCTTTCACTGTAAACAACTTTCATAACTGTCAAGTCACATTTAACGTGATTCAGGGGCAATGCAGTTCACCAAAGTCTACAAGTCAGAATGTTATTCCCTGAGGCTGATTGATATCAAACATTTGAAAACAGATTAGTGGGCTTAAGTACTCTTGCCACTTTTAATATAAACTGAAATTTAGCTTTTGAGTTCGGCTTGTAATATTTTCAGAGAAACTTTCAGAAACTTCACGCTTGCTTTACCTGTCACAACATTACATTTTTGATTGGTTCAAAAAAAACATGTGAGCATTTTGGAACCCATTGAAGTGTTTTTTGTAGTACGTAAGGCGTGCAGAGTAGCGCGATGGAGTAATTTTGTTGAGAATATAATAAATAAAAAATCGTATGAACCTGCTCGTGCATTTCGCGATTTATGGTCACTCGTGATGTTTTGAAGTTCTCAAATTGCAATTTTGAGAACTTTCAAAACATCACTCGTGCCTATAAATCACGAAATGCACTCGCGTTCATACGATTTCCTATACATATCCAACAAGCGTGAGTGGAATAATTGTTTTATTTAAAACAATCGAGGAATATTGCTAGATTTTGCTGATTTCGCTATGACGAACAATTAGAAGACAATTTAATGGTCTCAATTTCTCGGGCATGGTATAATGGCTCATATACCATGGCTGCTAAGCCAATCAAATTGCTCGAATTGCATTATACAATGATCTAGTTTTTAATAATTGTATATACATACTGTAAGTTACAATAGCGTCAAACACTCTCAATTAAATCCCCTATCAGTGATCAAAAACTTTGATGTCTTTTTGACATAATAAGCTAGAAATACCTCTTTATTCTTCTACACCGCTCATCAGAAGAATTGCTACTAAATTCTGGAGATCGCTGCAATATTTCAGAAAATTGACCTCAGATTTTGTACTACTGGGTAGGAACTCGACATTGACGAACGCCACAGTTTGAAGGCACCAGCCCTACTTTGTTTCCTTCTGTGAGATAAATTCTATGATGTAAATTATGTATAACGGATATTTGTAATTTTTCAACAGACCGCAAAGTTTAATCAATCTAGTTGTGTAATTTCATAATACCTCCCGTAAGCTTATGTCGCTTGGTAGAAAGAAGGCGGACGTAGCTTCCTTAATTTTAAGCAGCCTTAAGAACCCAAACTTCATCGATTTAAGGTTACTATATACCTTTAGAGGTGTCACGCGTCCAAGCGATGTAGCGCGTCCGGTTTAAACTGTAGATACCTAAACCCCCATATCAATGAATACAATGAATTGTCGGATTTTTAGCGCTGTTTTCTCGAATCATTTTTTTTAACTTGAAAGGGACACTTTAACGAGTTAAAACTCCAAGGAAATTTGTTCGTTTGCCCTCAAATTTGGACAGTAGTTAGTAACAACAAAAACATATTAACAACAAACACGTGTCTGAAATATTTTTTCTCCGAGAGCGATCTATGTCAACTAGAAAACGATTTAAAGATGTTTCTACTTTAACTAAAATGCAACAAATAAAAATTCTTTAAACTGCAACTGACAAGCACAAAGGTTAAAAATTTAGCTAAAACAATGTCCTATTAAATGGAATACCAACCCAGAGTAAACAGAGTAATCAGGTGGTCACTCCGTGTTTAATTCTTTGTAGTTCAGGTGGCTTGAACCTGTTTGTCGGAGAGCTACCTATATATTCTAGAAAATGCGTCAGATTAAAGGCATTTATTCTAGTTTAGTGCCCGGTTAAAATTGTTCGACAATTTTTGTTCGATTATCGGGTATTTTTTATTTTATGAGATACACGTTAAGTATAAAAAAACGAAGCAAAAGAAAAAATCATAATAGTAGGAGGTGAGGAGGAAACTATGAAGCTTTTGTATAATTTGGCCTCTTTAAGATAAAAAATAAATAAATAAATGATCTTAACTTAATTCAAATAAAGTAACAACATCGGATACTAAAACCACACTGAAAAACAGAGAACTAATAAAAAAATCGGGTAGTCATTTAACCAGCGAAAACACAGTATTTCTTTTTTCTCGAAGGAAGAAGAAGAAGACCCCCGGAGTGAGCTTCCTGAAAACCTAGGACAGGACAAATTACGCCTTTAAGTAATAGTTTTATGAGCTTTGGAATATAAACATGGCTGAATAACAACAAAAACCGAAACCTGTACCACAAGATATAAAATATTTGTGGAAATAGTTTGACGGTACTCCTAACCAGGAAATAAACAATAATAATCAAAGAATCGAAAGCTATAAAAAGTAACATGAGCCGAATACCTTGAAGTAAAAAGGCTGTGTAGCTCTTGAAGTCGACGTCGATGGGGAGGCTTGAAGACAAACTGAACAATTGTCAATTCTTATGATGTAATATAGCAAAGACGGCACCACAAATCCACTCGTCAGTTTGACAGGCGATTTTAGAGACACATTTTTAAAGCCACTCCGCCACCAGTTACAAAACTTCACGGTCCAAAGTTTCGTAGTTTTTATTTATCAGGCACTAACATGAACAAAGATAATATATTTGTAAAAATGATAATTTTTCATGTTATCTGTATTAAATCTGCACGTTTCAGTATGCAGTGAAATCAAACGTCCAGCCTGCCTTCAGGGTTTGTCGTTCGCTGTCGAACATTTCTTGTTTTCGTACATCGAGATAATTATCATTTGTCAAATGTGAAAATGTTCGACTAATTCTCTTTAACAGAAAATATTATTTGTATTATCCTTTGTTAAAAGGCAGGCTTCCATCTCTTTGTCAATTTTTGATAAATGTATTCCAGCGAGGTCAAATTATGCAGAAATTTTCTTCTCCCATTAAAACGAGATATGTTTTATCCACAGGGCTAAATTGTTCCTTCTTTTCCTATGACGACGGTGATGCGATGATTCCGAAAATCATCTGACGTACACGGGCACTATAGTCTGTGAATGTTAGAATGATAAGAGACGGTTATCGCTAAGATTAACTATGTCTTTTTCTTCAGATAGAAGAAATATCCTCCCATCTATCCAACAAGCGTGAGTAGAATAATTGTTTTATTTAAAACGATTAAGGAATATTGCTAGATTTTGCTAATTTTGCTTTGCCAGAACAATTAGAAGACAATTTAATGGTTTCAATTTCTCGGGCATGGTATAATGGTTCATATACCATGGCCGCTTAGCCAATCAAATCGCTCGAATTGCATTATACAATGATCCAGTTTACAATAATTGTATATACATACTGTACGTTACAATAGCGTCAAACACTCTTAATTAAATCTCCTATAAGTGATCGCAAATTTTGATGTCTTTTTGACATAATAAGCTTAAAATATCTCTGGATTCACCTACACCGCTCATCAGATGAATTACTACTAAATTCTGTAGATCGCTGCGATATTTTACAAAATTGACCTCAGATTTGGTACTACTGATTAGGAACTCGACAGTGACGAACGCCACAGTTTGAAGGCACCAGCCCCACTTTGTTTCCTTCTGTGAGATAAATTATATAATGTAAATTATGTATAACGGAGATTTGTAATATCTCAACAGACCACAAAGTTTAATCAATCTAGTTGTGTAATTAAATCATAGCTCCCATACGGACAAACCCGTTTTGAAACTAGCTTGGAGTGTAAGAATCAACAGATGCATTATTCACTGGTTGCCATGGAAACGGCTTAGGTACTCGAAACTATGTTTTTAACCCAGATATATTAACAGGGCTGAAAGAGGTGTAGAGGTATAGAGCCACCTTAAGTGGCAGTTAGGAACCGTTCATTTTTTATGAGCATGGGGGGGCTGGTGGGATTTAGGGGGGGGGGGCCACGAGAAAAAAAATGGCACTAAAGGGGGGGGCTACCAAAAAAAAATTGAGTGAAAGAGGGGGGGTCACCAGCAATAATTGGCTAGTAGGGGAAATTGAAAGTGGCTCAACACAGTCAACACAGAAACAGATGAAGAAATTGAATATTATTTCAATTTTATTTAATGCAATTTTCCTAACCACTTTTAATTTTTTTTACATACTGAGGTCGAGATCTGCATTTTATGTTAACAACAACTGAGGAAATGAAGCATATCTGTTTGAAAAGCAATTATGAATATAAACTGAAGTAGACACCTATGTTTGTAGTAGTTAGATGTTTGAGGGTATCAGCTCACTTTTCAAAAAATGATAAAAAATCCCATACAAATCCTTATAAATCCAATATTTTCCTAACTCCTGCAACGGAGACGCCATAAACCACACATTATCTCACCCCAATAACTACATAAAATACTATTATAGACTTTGCATTCAACCCTAAACTCAAAAACCTAAAAACCTAAATCCTCGGTTTTCAAAAAAAACCTAAATTTAGGTTTTTCAAAACCGGTTTAAACCGGTTATTCAATTTTATGTAACCTTATTTATATTCGAAAAATGAGTAACACCTTTGATCACAATGATAAAACATATTTTATTCATCCAACATTTGAAAATTACGGAGCCTCAGATGATGGTTACATAATCAACCGAAAAGATTGGAACCAAGAAAAGGATATTTGTCTGAGAACGGCTATTATATAATTTCTCCGGGACGTAACAATACATGCCCCGCTCATCGATTCGTCTATGAGGCCGTAAATCAAACAATAATTCCACCTGGATTGCAAGTTAATCACATCAATTCCAACCGTCAAGACAATTTCATTGAAAATCTGTCCTTAGTCACACCCTCAGAAAATATGAAACACATGCATCAAGCAAGAAAAGACTTTTTTAACAGCTCATACTCTGAAGAAGAATTGCAAACAGTCAATAGATTAATGGAATTTCCACCAATGGAAGACAATGATTGTGAGTTTTCACGCACAGAAAACAGGTTAATCAATGAGATGTATTACAGAATGTGTCACGATATGGACGACACTGATTTTCCACTTTACAGGGATTAATGATGTTGAATACAAGGCTAATTTAATCAACATTTTGATTTGACTATGAATGATGTGGTTTTGGAAGACAGTTTTGACATGAATTTGAAAACCAAAGTGACTTAAAGATAACGCGCGTATATATAGAATTATAGAGGATGAGTGGAACAAAAAAATTAGACAACGCATATGTGAATTTTCCTGTCGGTGAAAATTCATCAGAGCAAATTCCGGCAACAAAGACTTTTATTCATGATGGAAAAACATATTATTGTCATCCAATTTATACAAAATATGGATGTTCAACTGATGGATACATTATTAATCGCAAGAGATTGGTTCCAAGAAAAGGGAGATTAAATTCAACTGGATATTTGTTTACAACTGTTAGTTGTGATGGAAAACAAAAGACTTTTACAGCTCAAAGGTTTATCTGGGAATCAATAAATCAACAATTAATCCCAGATGGATATCAAATACATCACATCAATAATGATAAACAAGACAATTCAATTGATAATCTTGAGCTTGTTACTAGACAACAAAATATGATATATGCTAACAATGAAAGATGTGGTAAAAAAAAATCAATCACCACAAAATCTTTCAATAAAATGTGAAAAATTTTATTATCATACTATTTATACCAACTTTGGTGTCAACAAATATGGTCAAATATATAATAAAAAAACTAATAGATGTTCAATTGGAAATTTACAATCAAGTGGTTATAGACTGATTAGATTATCACAAATTGGATTACCTAAAAAACACTTTTATGTTCATCGTTTTGTTTATGAATGTATTAAAGGTGATATTCCATCAGGAATGCAAATTAATCACAAAGATTCAAATAAACAAAACAATTGCATTAAAAATATTGAATTAATGACTCATTCAGAAAATATGAAACATGCTCATGAAGCCAAGAAATATAAAACAATGATTGAAATTACAACTGATAAGCCCATTGAATCCATCAAATTGGATATTAAAATTAAAGAATCAGATGATGAATTTACAGAAGATGAGAAGGCATTAATTGATAAAAAATTCAATGCAATGATGAAAAAAAATCAATAATGGTAACTTCCCATACAAAAAACATTTGCAAGAACATTTACCAAACATTGAAGTTTGGTAATTATTGTGTAAACATTTCCTGAGTATGCTTAAATGAGTGTATTCAGGGCATGTCCCACATTAACAAAACACGAAAAATGTACCCGTCAGATGTACAACGGATATCTGACATGAATGTTGCCTCCAGTCTTCATTCATCTATGCCAAACCTGGAATCGCAAAACAGACGCACCAATAAAAATGATCTGTCGTATAATATTATGAACAAATCTAATCTATCCAAATTAACGAAAGAACAGTTAATTGAATTATTATTGGAAAAACAACATCCTGTTCCAAAGCCTCGAACTAAGAAAATGGTTCCAATTCCAAAGCCTAGACAATCTGTCAAACAAATGGTAAAAGATTATGAGAATACAATCATCAAACCACCTGTTCAATTTAGAGATGGACCTCAACCTTTGCCGAGAAACAACATAATTCCACCTCCGATTCAATTTGCTGATAAACCCAAAGCTGCACCCAGAGTGAAAAAAGTATCATTTGATAATCAATTAATACCCAAAGCAGCACCAAGGATGAAGAAAATGGCTCCAGTTCCAACACAAAGAACCCAAATCACAGAAGTTGCAAGAGCATTCAAGGGATATACAAAATCTTATGAAGTTGGAATTAAAAATGAAACAGATCCTTTGATTCAAATGAGTTCAACCAGATTAGCTATTGCTCATTTTATGAAACAATTATTAACTCAAATGAAAGGAATTAAATTTATTGAAACTTTGACAATTTATTTTGAACAACAAAAAGGAAACCAAACTGTCTCCAGAATTGGATATTTTAATAGTAAACCAAAAACAATAACTAATGCCAATGATTTTAAAGAATCTTTGGATGTTAATGTTGAACAAATTATGAATGATATTCACAAATGGATTAGTGAAGGTTCAGCTTGGATAATTAAATCAATCAATGGACATTACATCAATATTATCAAATATGAGCCTCTTACTGGACGTTCTTATATTCAACTCCCAAGTGAATTACAACATCACAAAAGTGGATTGATTAATCTCAAGAATAAAGACAATGAATGCTTTCGATGGTGTCACGTTAGACATTTAAATCCACAAATTAAAGATCCACAAAGAATCAAAAAAATTGACAAATCATTTGTCAAACAATTGAATTATGATAACATTGAATTTCCAGTTTCCATCAAACAATATAACAAAATTGAAATCCAAAACAGTATCAACATCAATATTTTCGGTTATGAAAACAAACAAACTTATCCAATTTATGTGTCCAAAGAAAAGTTTGAAAATGTGATGAATCTATTACTTATTTCAGATGATGAGAAAAATCATTATGTTTATATTAAAAATTTTAATAGATTTATGTATCGAAAAACAAGAAATAAAAATAAGAAACATTTTTGTATGCATTGCCTTCAATGTTTCTCCAAGGAAGAAATATTGTTGAAACACAAGGAAGTATGTATTGAAATCAATGGTGAACAATCAATCAAAATGCCTGAAGTTGGCTCAAAAATAAAATTTACAAATTATAATAAACAAATGAAAGCACCATTCGTGATTTATGCTGATTTTGAAGCAATTACTGAACCAATTCATGGTTGTAATCAATCTAACCAACAATCTTTTACTAAAGCTTATCAAAAACACACTGATTGTGGTTATGGACACAAAGTTGTTTCCTGCTATGATGACAAATATTCCAAACCAATAAAATATTATCGTGGAGAAAAAGCTGTTTACAAATTCATGGAGGCAATGCTTGCTGAAGTCAAATACTGCAGACAAACTATTAAATACAAATTCAATAAACCATTAGTTATGTCTCCAGAAGATGAAGACAAATTCCAAAAAGCAACATCTTGTCATATTTGTGGTAAAAAATACAAGAAAACAGATAAACGTGTCAGAGATCATTGTCATATTAATGGTGAATTCCGTGGCTCAGCCCATAATCAATGTAACAGGGATTTTACAATAACTGACAAAATCCCTGTAATATTTCATAATTTGAAAGGATATGATAGTCATTTTATAATGCAAGAAATTGGTAAAATTATTGAGACCAATACTTATGTGATAGAAAAGGTGAAACCAGACAACACAAAATTAATGTAATCCCAAATAATATGGAGAAATACATGGCCTTCATGTTGGGTTATAATTTGGTATTTATCGATAGTTTACAGTTTATGAATCAATCATTGGCAAATCTTGTAAAGAATCTACCAGAAGATGCATACAAATATACCAATGAAGTCTTCAAAGGTGAGAAATTTAGATTAATGAAACAAAAAGGAGTTTATCCGTATGATTAAATGAGTAATTTTTATAAATTCAATGATACTCAATTACCAACCAAAGATGAATTTTACAGTCAAATGAATAATACACATATTACTGATGAAGAATACAGTCATGCACAAAATGTCTGGAATACTTTTAATTTGAAAAATATGGGCGAATACCATGATTTATATCTCAAATCTGATGTTTTATTGCTGGCTGATGTATTTGAAAATTTCAGGAAAACATGTTTGGAATATTATAGATTGGATCCATGTCATTATTTTACATCTCCGGGATTATCTTGGGATGCAATGTTGAAAATGACTGAAGTCAATTTGGAACTCATTACGGATATTGATATGTATCAATTTGTTGAAAAGGGCCTTCGTGGAGGAATCAGTTACATAGCCAATAGATACGGTAAAGCCAACAACAAATACATGCAAAATTGGAATCCCAATGAAACAAGTAAATATCTCATGTATTTGGATGCAAACAATCTCTATGGTTGGGCTATGTCACAATGTTTACCAACCGGGAATTTTAAATGGTTGACTGAAAAACAAATTGACAAAATCAATTGGCAAACTGTTGATGTAAATAATAAAACTGGATATTTATTGGAAGTTGATTTGGAATATCCTCATGAATTACATGACCTGCATAATGATTATCCATGTGGCGCTGAACAAATCAAAGTGACACAAGATATGCTGTCAGATTATTGTCAAAGAATTGCAGAAAAATTTGGAATCAAAAGTGGACAAGTCAGCAAGCTGATTCCAACATTGGGAAACAAAACAAAATATGTATTACATTATAGAAACTTACAATTATACCGTGAATTGGGACTCAAATTAACTAAAATTCACCGTGTTCTGTCATTTGACCAATCACCCTGGTTGAAGACATATATTGATTTCAATACTCGTCAAAGAACTAATGCAAAGAATGCTTTTGAGAAAGATTTCTTCAAACTGATGAATAACTCAGTGTTTGGTAAGACTATGGAGAATATCAGGAAAAGAGAAGATATCAGATTAGTAACAACGCCGAAACAATTATCGAAACTGACTTCCAAACCAACATTCATCAATAGCAAAATATTTAATGAAAACTTGGTTGCAGTTCACAAAATCAAGGAATCATTGACTCTCAATCGACCAGCATACGTTGGTATGTGTATCCTTGATTTGAGTAAGACTCTCATGTATGACTTTCATTACAACTTTATCAAAAGAAAATATGGTAACAAAGCCAAATTACTATTCACTGATACTGATAGTTTGACATACGAAATTGAAGCCGAAGATGTGTATCAAGATTTTTGGAATAAAAAAGAAATGTTTGATAACTCGGATTATCCATCAAATCATCAATTTTATGATGCAACAAATAAAAAAGTTATTGGAAAATTCAAAGATGAAGCTGCTGGAATCCCCATCACTGAATTTGTGGGATTGAGATCCAAGATGTATTCATACATCAAAGATAACAACAATGGTGGCAAAACAGCCAAAGGAATCAAAAAGAATGTAATAAAACAAGAAATCAATCATGCTGATTACAAAGATGTGTTGTTTAATGAAAAACAATTGTACCACCCAATGAAAACAATCAGGAGTAACCATCATGAACTTGGTAGTTACACCATCAACAAAACATCATTGTCATGTTTTGATGATAAACGATATCTACATCCGAATGGTCTTGATTCATATGCTTATGGACATTTTTGTAAACAAAATTTGTGTTTAAAACTTGGTTTTCAATTTTCATTTTTCATCAATTTTTGAATGTTTTGTTGGGTGTATGCCCCATAAAACAAATAACAAGAATGGTACGATGGGTGCCAGACACATGCCAATCCCCATCAAAGATGATTCCATGCAGGTGGATTCATCTGTCTGTCAATCCCTGCATTGCTATGATTATTGCTTCTTTTGCAACTTTCACAAAGAATCATCCAATAAAACATCAAATATGCCATATTGTTGTGAAAATCAAAACATTCGAGATATCTCTGGTCAATTGACTTGCGTTTATTGTGGACAAGTTGTTGGTGAAGATTTCAAAACAGAATACATCAATTTTCATGCCAATTTGTTCAAAATATACAAGAAAACAGTGTATAATAGAAAATACCATTTGTCGCATACATTAGATCAAATTATTTTGAAAAACAAAGTTGAAATCAGTTGTTCAACCAATTTCAAAATTCATAAAATATTCGTTGAAATAAACAAAATACTGCCACAAATCAATGGCAAACGAAAGAGAATAATCAGTTTGAAATATCTTTTGCATAGAATATTGCAATTTATGAAAATTGATTCTTCCCAAATTGAGTTGACAAAATCCAAAAAAACAATGAAATTATACAATGTTTATTGGGCTAAATAATGGACATTATTGGCCCCCAAATCATACACATTATTAATCATACATAAGTGAATATCTGATATTTTTTATCATATTTGTCACCCCATTTATCGACAATCGGCGAATTATCCAAAATGAAATCATCATTTTGAGTAAGCTTGTTTGTCAAATCATCTCTATCAAAATGTCCATTTCTCATTATTTCTTTTATTTCATTTAATAAATGTCCGTAAGTTTGAAAAGCATATTGGCATTGATACAACCTTATTTCAATATTTTTATGTTTCATATAAGCTTGAATTACGACAGAAACTGATGATATTGCCAATAATGAAGCTCCACTGGTTGCAATTGATGATGCAATACCACCAGTTGCAAACACAATGGATGAAATATTACCAGCAAACTCCCATTTTTTAATCTTTTGTATGCACTTTTGTACATCCACATTTTTTTATGATAACTCATGTAATATGATTTGAGTTCATCTATTTCTTCTTGCGATAATCGATTTGAAATATGATTGAAATCAATTATTAATCTCTTCTTTTGTTTTGAATTGTTTTGCATATATTATATGGTTATCTTATTTTTGATGCAATAATAGAGACCAGTTATTTGACCCAAAAACATGCATTTTTTCATCCAATTGAATGTTTTTTTCTCATTAATGGTGTACATGTATCCTTTGACACGATGATATTTGTTGTAAAATTGACCATAGGCATCATGTAATATTCCATGTGATCTGATATATGGTTGCCAACCAAATAATCGATGGAGAATAGCTGTTAACCATCCATCTCCAGGTCCAATTAATCCGATTCCATCATGAATTAACTCTTTGTAAACTTCATCAGGTAAACCTGTGTTGTAATGTTTTTCATGCAAATATGTGAATATTACGATACTTTTTATCTTGCATTCCTGTCTGGGTAATATTGGAAGACTCAATTTACGGTGAAAATCTATCATCGATGTTCGAATGTGTTCTTGCAATTCTGACAATTCTTTCATTATACAATTTGATTACAATATTTTTATTTAGTTATTTTATAAAATAAAGTAACGGAGTCCACGACCTAGTGGTCATTATTGTCAGGTAATTGTATCCTAATATATTCAACAAAATACTTCATTGTCCAATCAGATGGATGATTGTTGAAGTAGCAATAATAGTTTTCAAATGACACATCAAAGAAGAATTCCAATTGATCAAATGATGATGACACCAAATCGGATTTGGAATGATGATATCTGTCATTTCTCCTGATATATGTGTTTGTCACAATAATCTCTTGCAATGTATTGATTCCTTTAATGTCATCTTTACTCAATAATTTTATCCATGTGTAATTTGTTTTTGGTATTGTACCACTTTTTCTTCCTATTCTCATTGCAACTTGATTGTTGAGAAACGTTACAGCTTCCTGAGCTTGTTGAGCTTTAAACTGAGCCAGAGCTTGTTGTATTTGTGTTTCAACATATGGTTTGATGATGTCCTCATTGTTGTTAATTAATTGTTGGAGTGAAATTGCATGATTTGAATTAACTCCATCTTTTATCACCAAATGTCTGTTTTCTGTATCCAAATGACCATCATCATTCAGATGTATTGGTTCTCTATATTTGAATCCATCTGGTAAATTTTCATAAGTGACTGTAAATTCAATTTTATTTCCATTTTCATCAAGAATATGGTTTCCATTTTTATCTTCAATGTATGGCATTATATTAATAGTGTTCATAAATAAATTTCAAAAGTTCCTGTGACTTCTTTGTTTATAATTGGAGAATTAAACCCTGGAAGTCTTTTAAAAATCCCCATTTGAATTATCATGGGTTTGATTGTTGTATTTGTAGTTACAAAATTTCTCCCAGTTTTCATATTAAATTGTATTAAATGGGAAAATAAAGTTTTACTGTTAGCAATGGCGACAAAAGAAACTTGGTATTGATTTTTTGTATTAATTACAATATTTTTTATTTTAACCGGGCCTAATGTTCCAAATTTGTAACCATGTACATTTTCAAAAACTCCATTTTTTATGTCGCCGTTAACAACACTTGAAGTTTCAATATTTGACAACCAACTTTTATGGTCAGCATGATATCTTTCAAAAAAACCAGAGTATAATACTTTCAATTCAAAAGTTCCAGTGACAGCAGTTCCTGCTCCAATGCTATCCAATATTGACATAGAATCAATACTGACAAATTTCCTTGATTTGGGCATATTAAACGTATTACTTCCATTGATTATGTTTCCTATTCTGTCATATGTGTCAGTGTTTGATGTTTGTCCTTGCAGTTTCCCCCTAATCAATATTTGTGCATTTGAAACTTGAATATTGCTTACCAAAACAACTGAATACAAATTGAAATAAATATTTCCTGAGACAGGAATACTGAAATTGTGAAAAACACCACTGGCAATAGTTCCAGTGTATTTCGTTTTGAATAAGTTGGTAAAATAACCCAAATTAATTGCTTCAGAATCATATAACGGATTTATTAAACCAGAAATAATCTTATTATTCATATCCAAATTGACTTGCATCTGCATATCTCCATTTTTATATTCAAACATTACATTGTCCAAGCCGTCATAAACTCCTGGATAAACGCTATCTGACCAATCTTTGACACCGTAAACAACCAGATGACATTGTACTGGAGTCGCTGTAGCTGTTCCATGCATCGTCAAATAGATGTAATTTGGAGTTTGTTTGCTGTTGTTATTGAATTGAACCAATAGCTTGCTATAAGCAGTGAAATCACGCTGTACAGCTTTGTGGATGTATGCTTCAGAAGCATCACATGATAATTGAATATTAGTCATTTCTGGTGGGTAGAATTCAAACACAATTGTGTATGTTCCAATAGCAAGAGTATAAATATTGAAACCTATCCTTGATCTGTAATCATTACTTCCACTGTCTTTAATCAATGTGATATCATAAGCTTTTTTATTCTGATGTGGGGATTGATTGAAAGCAGCTATTCCATACACTGGGATATTATATTCTGAACTGCTTTCATCGGTATCTGTAAGATATTTGAATTCATTTGTTTTATGGCTGCTGACAAGATGACTTTGCTCCAATTTGTCATCAAAATATTTTTTGGTAGTAGCATCATTATCATCAGTTGGTTGAGCCATATCTTTGATTTGTTTATTATTCATATCAAGGTTTCCAGTCATTGCAACACTTCCATCTTTTTTCAAATATACACTCAAATCACTTCCAACAGATGGTATTTTAGCTATTTCTGTATCAACATATGCTTTAGTGGAAGCATCATTGGGATTGGAAGGATTTCCAAGAACGATTATTTTATGACCTCTCATATCTAACTCACCACCAAGAGCATTGGGTGTTAACCTGTTGAGAAAGTTATGATCAACGTAGTGTTTATTAACAGCATCGTTATCATCAGTTGGTTGAGCCATATCTTTGATTTTATGATTGTCCATATCGAGGTCACTATTGGAGACTTTTTGTAAATATTTAGTATCACAGAAACCTAAATTAACGACATCATATGTATTTTGTATATTGGCTCCAAGATTAGTAATTTGTTGATTACCCATATCCAGATTTCCAGTCATTTCAACAGTGCCATCTTTTTTCAAATATGTAGATAAATCAGGTGATGGTATTTTTTTAATCTCATCATCGACATATTTTTTATTCGCCGCTTGATCGTTATTACCGGGTTTTAAAACACTAATATCAAAAAATGTTTTCCGTCCAGTAATATGTTGTTCTGTTGATGTAACCATTATTTCACTTTTAGCTCGTCCACCATGGCCATCAAAGTTTTTCAAATCTGGTATATTAAGATGAATGTTTTCATAAGACTGATGCTCAGTCAATAATCGAACATCATTGGAGCTGCCAGCACCGTCTGGCGTGTCTTGCAAATAGATACTATTGGTATGAACACTACCAGTATTGCTGTAAATTACAGCTTTATCAGCTTGTACATTACCAAGAGCATTATCCAGCAATTGTATTTGGCTCTTTGTGACAACATCATTGGGATCAGCTCCTTGTTTAACATTAACAAGTTTTTTGTTTTGTATATCATAATTGCCATTTTGGGTTAATTTAAACCCTATTCCTTGAGGCCCAGCGGCTCCTTGAAGAGGAACCGTTCTGAAAGAAGACGATGAACTATGTTCGTTGAATATTCCCATTTATATCATTTGGTTATATTGTTCCATAAAAATTCCTGTTAATTCTTTTCATGGGCTTATCAACATATAGAAATGAAAATGGCTCGTTTGTTGCTTTAATGTATTTATCCTTGTCGACTCCCAACTCACGAGATATCAGACTTCTTTCATTGCTGCTAGGAAAGTCATAGACACAGAAATGAGAGCAATTGAGTCGAATATCTTTTGGTGTTTTGTAGAACGATTGGCTCAGATAAATAACAGAGCAGTTCTTGTGTCTGCCACGAATGAAATAATCAATCAATGGTTTCTGGTTTTTTTCACAAATAAAGTCATCAAATATTACTATCTTCTGGGCATCATCATCCTTCAATTCCTCTACTGGAATTATATCATCATTGCTACAAACAAGGACATTATACCCGACACTATTTGATATATCAGTCAATGTTTGTAGCATATCCTTGTATTTTTGTTGCTCCAAATTTTTGGCATATAAATGTATTCTATCATAATACAAAAGGGGTTTCATCAGCATATGGTACAATAAATTTGTCTTTCCAGATCCTGAATTACCACATATTAACATCCGAAACGTGTCACTTGGCATGTAACCATACAATCTTTTGAAATTAGTGTTTTCATCATGTCTGTCATAATTTGGGATTTCCATGTATATCAATACATTATATAAGTTGAAAAAAGTTAATATAAGTTAATAATATAATGGATTTACAGAGATTAAAACAATTATCTGAAGCCAAGATTAAGGCTGGAACAATAACCAAACAAGTTAGAGATACATTGAAGGAGTACAAGCATGATAAACAAGATTGACAACAAGGTTTATCAGAAACTTTCAAACCAATTATTAAAGCTCAAGAGGAAACAAAACAAACAATTGATGAAAAACAAGACAAACTGATTGAACAATTGGAGAAAAACCAAAAAGCGTTGACTTCAGGTTTGGAAGACATTGCTATGTTACCTTATCAGCCTGAAACAAAACCACAATCACCAGAAGCAAAGCTACCAATAGATTATCAACCAGCAATGTCAAATTTGGATGCTGGTTTTGATGATGATGAGTTCCAAAAATTGATTCAATACGATCTTGCACCTCCGAGTTCTGTTCTCCAAGCTTCTATGCAAGGAGATATTGACATCAAGGATTACGATGCTAATATTGGCAAAATGTTGAAAAAACTTGGAACAAAGAAGGGTCCTTTATCCAAGGGCCAAGGAAAGACCAAGAATAAAGACAAAATTGATAAAATAGATCAAGATATAAAATTATTACAAAAATACGGAGGGTGCATTAAAATAATCCCAGAAGGAATGAAAACCATCAAAAAAGGTTATGGTTATACGCAACCAAAGAGAAATGCATACAAAATATCATCTTCTGGGAAATATGGTGGACTAATGATTGATATTCCAAAATTAATGGGACAACTCAGACTTGTGGCAACAAAAGATAAACGCAAAGTAATGGATAAAAAGGTTGATTTCGATACAATCGATTTATTGACCAAGAGATTTAATTCAAAGAAGAAATAAAGTGATATTGCCAAAAGGTATTTGATGAATTGAACCAACTCAGTGAGATTCCAATCCATAAATCCAGCAAAAAATTCAAGAAATTGGGCTCTGGTGTTGTTTATTTCAATGATGCTAATGATTTGATTGACAGAATGGAATTGCTTGGTGGATCCATTTTGGCTGGCAATAATGGAGTCAAAGAGGAATTTTCACAAATAGCCCATAAATTGAATCAACTTGGCTTAATAAACAACAAACAACTCATTGATTTATTGCAACAATATATAATCAAATAATATATGCAAGAAAGAGCGATACATATTTCATCTGTTAACCGACAAAAAATAGGTCGAAGTCGGCCTGAAGACTTTATTATCAAATTTGATCCACCATTGAAGCTTGACACAACAATGAGACATGAGCTAGCTGTAGATCGAGTGTCAATGACATATTCATGGCATAATTTCAATGCAGGATACAACAATAATACAATCAAATACAGCCCAGATAATGGTACAAAATGGAAGACAATCACATTTGTTGATGGAATGTATTCATATGATGATCTTGATGATTATATCACTCAATCAATAATTCAAAATGGAGATAAACCATCTTCCAGCAAGGGCATCAATCTATATTTTGTGCTTTCATCATATAGAGTTGTCATTGAGCTAGACAACCAATGGAAGCTTGATATTAGAAACTCTAATTTTGGAGCGCTTATTGGATTTGAACCAAAGTTAATTAACCAAACTGAACATGGGACAAAATTGCCAAATATTACCAATGATATTGACGTTTTGAACATTAATTGTGATATAATAACTGATAGCCTCAGTGATGGACGATTCACAAATACACTGATAATGATACCCACTGACAATTTAACAAGGAGTTATCCATTTACTTTTGAGCCAAAAAGAGCATTATTCAGCCCAGTTTCCAAGTCAATTATTTCAGAAATGGGGATAACAGTGACTGACGCTTTGGGTCGGCCAATTGACTTGAATGGCATTGACTGGTTCATGAGCTTGATTCTCAGGTCTAGTTTAATATAATATATCAATATATGGTACGACAAAGTGAATTTAAACCACGTTTTGACCCAGAATTGGGTCGTTATGTAAGCAAACATATCCATGGTGAAGGAATTATGGATGTTTTCAGATCAGTTGGTTCAAAACTTTTCGGGAAAACAGCAAAAGAATTAGCTAAAAAAGGAGCCAAAACTGCAGCTGAAAAAGCAGCCACCAAAACTGGTGAGTTTGCTGGTAATAAAGCAGGTGATAAAATAATTCAATTATTGAGCAAAAAACAACCTTCCAAAACAAAATCAGTGACAATGAGCCAACCAAAAATGGAGCAGCCACTGACTGATTTTCAAATAGCTGAGAGAGTCAATCAGATGATATCCGGTGGAAAACTCAAAAGAAGGAGGAAATGAAAATAATGTAACATATCTGTATAAATGAAATCATTCAGAAATCCAAAATACATTGAGAGATATGAAGATGTCTTCTTCCAATTGGAGACACCATTGAATACTGGTAATCCAGGGAATAATAGGTCACAAAAGAAAGATGGTTATCGTTTCGTAGTCGATAACACAGGAGAAGTTACTCCATTTGATTGGTATAATGCAAGAATATCAGTTGGTTTTAAAGTCCAAACAATGCAAAATGGAAATATAGCAGCTGAAGACCATAATGGTATTGTAAATGGTTCACACAGTCTTATACATGATTTCGATGTAAGATTGAATGGTAAAATGGTATATGATTGTAATGATGCAAATCATTGTGTAAATATTGAGAATCTATTGGAATATAGTCCAGGATATGCTCAATCCACTGCAACCAATGAGTTTTTCTATCTGGATACAAACCGAAGTGCTGAAGAGAGACCTGCACAAGCTTTGTTCAACAAAGGATTTGCTGCAAGAAAAGCACTTTTGGGTCTATCAGTGGTTGTCAATACAGAAATACCATTGAATCGATACTCATTCTTTGAAGCATTGATGGATGAGTTATTGCCATCAACAAGATTGGAAATAAATTTGCAGATTGAATCTGATGCCAACCTTATTTGGCAAGCTGGGGCTGATTGTCGTGTAATGATTACTAGAATGGAGCTTATTGTACCACGAATCACTTTCAATTCAGAAGGACAATCACTGTACATGAATCAATTTTTGAAGCCTCATAAATGGGTTTATTTGCGTGAAAATGTGGAAAGAAGCAATTCATCAACACAAAGAAGTGGTAATTTTCAGATAACAAGTGGTATTTCAAAGCCAAGACATGTGTTTGTTTTCATTATCAATGATGCAAATCTTGCTGCACAAACAGTAAATCCGTTTTTGTACAATACATTTAGTGTATCAACAGATCCCAGAACATTGCTAAATTGTCATTTATCTGTGGCTAATGGCAATGAATATCCTGATGTACATTACACTCCAGAGGCTGATTTGACTCGAGTTTACAGAGATGTCCTCAAATATGTGCATGCAAATAATGAATACAGTCAGGGGACTTTGTTGAATATCAATAACTTCAAAACACTATTCCCATTCTTGTATTTCGATTTAACAAAACAAAAAATGGATATCAAAGATGGTACCACAAAGCTGACATTTCATTATGAATTATCTGGTACAACTGCAACTGCATATTCAGTTTATGCATTGACATTATATGAGCAAGACGCTGAACTCATCCAAACAGATGGCAAACTATTGTTTCGATAAATGGAATAAATTTTTAATGTAACGTTAGTTATATAAAAGATATGACAACTTATCATTCACATGGAGTAACACTATCAATTGGGCAAAAAGATAAACTAGCAAAAGCATTAAAAAACAATTCAGCAATAACAATAAGATTATCAAATTCTGAATTAACTGGTCCGGATCAGCTGATGTTAACCAATACACAAATAAATAGGTTGAAAAAGGCAATGCAAAACAAAACTGGAGCAGATATTAAAATAAGCAAAACACAGATACGAAAAGCTGTACAACAAGGAGGCAGTCTTTGGTCATCATTATTCTAAATTGGCACAAAATTACTACCAATGGCAGCAAAAGCAGTTGGGCCATTAGCTACTGGAGCACTTTCTGGGCTTGCAAATGTGGGAGTCAATAAAATATTTGGTAGAGGACAAGCTGGTGGTTTCCTCATTCCTCAAAATAAAATTGATCAATTAATAAAATACAAAGATTGGCTCACTGAAGCACAAAAGAAGCAAATTGTCAATGCAATACATACTGGTGGACAGATTGTAATTAAACCAACTAAGACACAATCAGGAGGTTTTTTGGGTACTTTACTGGCTTCAATTGGCATTCCAATGGTTTTGAATGCATTAATGGGTAAAGGGTTACAGGTGGATAGAAGTAGATCCAGAAGATCGGTCCCAGTTTTTGTTCCAAACACAACCAAAAAAGATGGTGGTCTGGTCCTACCAGTTAATTATAGGCCGCCTCCATTTTTCGGTACATGGGATCAATATGGTAAAGGTAAAAAAAAAAAACAAAAAAGGAAAAGGTCTGTTGTTAGGCAAAAACAGTCCATTCAAGGGGATTCCATTAATCGGAGACATTCTGTGAAATTCATAAATAAACCACTCAGTAACTTTGAACTCATTGATTGGGTCAAAAAACTAAAAATAAAACACTTCAGAGGCATTTACAGCAGAGATAATCTACCACAAAAGATGAAAAAAGATGAAGTTGGTATCATTAACCTGGATTCACAGATTGGACCAGGTACACATTGGGTTGCGTATCGAAACGGAGACAAATATGTAGAATATTTTGAAAGTTTTGGGTTAATTATGCCAAAAGAAATTATGCAATTCATGTCAACAAGTGGCAAACGATTAATGTATTCAGGTGATGAAATCCAGGAAAGAGATTCAGTATTATGTGGCTATTGGTGTTTGTATTATTTATTTGAGAGACAAAAGGGTACAAGTATATTGAAAACAATCCACAATGCACATTTTGACATGAACAATCAAAGCGTCAATCATAATTTTATAATCCAATATTTTAAAAAAATTATCTAATTAATTTGTATAATGGTTGATATTAGATATTGTGAAGAATGTGATGAATACACAGAATTTTCAGGAAAATTATGTTTATGGTGTACATTGGTAACAGATTCTGAGTCAGAGGATTATGAGACGGATTATGAGTCTGACTCTGATGATAATTAATCTTATATAGTGATATAAAATGGTCAAATCATATTGTGTTAAACAAAAGAAAGAAACTGAATGTATTGAGCCTGCAGGTTACAAGCAAGCCAAAAATGGTCGGCTCATGCTCTTCTGTACATGTGCTGAATGTGGTATAACTAAAACCAAATTTGTTAAAAAACAGGGAAACTAAATAGCCCGTTCGAAGGGGCGGACATAATGGATACTTTAGCATCAACTGGTGCTGATATGTTAATTCAACATGCATTACCATGGATGGGAAAGAAAGCAGTTGAAATGGGTCGATATTATGGGTCTGAAGCACTTAGAAACCCAAAATTGCAGAAAAAAGCTATTGATTATGCTATCTCTAAAGCAACTCCTTTTGTTCAAAAGACTGGATCAGAGATGTTTGATAAATTATCAACCAAAGTAAGACCAAAAAGAAGGTACAAAACTGACCGAAAAGAACTTGATGGTGGTAATTTGAATACAATTTTGGAACAACTCGGTACACCAGGTAAGGTTGCATCGAAGTCGATGGATGTTGTTGGAACATTAATTCCATCAACAAAGGAAGTCTTTGATAGATACAAATCTGGAGACATTGCCAAAAGTGCATTTAGCACAGATACTGGTATATTGTTCCAATATTTGCCCTGTTTTGGGGTTATATTTTACTTGATTCTCCAAATCATTGTATGGACCAGTGTATTTATGACCAGGTAATACCCAACCAGCTTTTGGGCGCGGTAATTTACCAATCATTTTGTGTATATCAATTGAACCACCGCTTTTGGGTCGTCCTTTGATTCCCTTTTCATACTCATCCCAATTTGGTGGATGCCAACCAATTGAATCATAGCTTGAACAACTTGGTGTATTGTGATATTTTTTTCCAATCTTTACCACACTATCATAAGGATAATTTTTGTATTTTTCTAATGTCTTCCAATATACCAGTACCATGCGAGAGAGTAGAATGTCCGCCCTGGTTCTAATGCATATCAAATATGATATGCCTGTCAATCTTGACGAGATAGTCAATTTGTTCGAAGGCCTACACCCGAGAATGATGCAGTTTACCAGCTTGGTGTATGACTATCAGCAGATCGAATAGCTATCAGAACTCGACAGGGCGCGGAATGTACATTGAACTTTCTTGTTTAAGTTGAAACAATTATGCCGTAGAAATGATGAATATAGCTCACAAAGCTGCTGTAAAACAAATTTGTGATTTGCCTAAAATGGGTCTCAAAATGCAGGAAACGAGGTTTCTGGGAACCTAGATTTTCAAAAATTTCCAGGGGAGCATGCCCCCGGAACCCCCTAGTAAGAGCGCCTCCGGCGCTCAGCATGATTTGGGGCTCAACGAACACCCCTATCTAACCCTTGCCTACGCGCCTGATATCTGTGTGTCCGCTGTTTTTTTCTATTTAATATGACTCGTAATCGTTGATTGGTATGCTTCGATCCGTATTTTGTTAGTCAGATCTGTACGTGTATTAATTGTTTCTACTCGAAGGGGAGTAATTTCACGTTAGCCATTTGCTTGATTAATTTTTATAGTTCCTTTGAGAATCTAAATGGAAATTTAGGGTTTGCCGTTGCCGTAAACGTGTTGTTACCTATAAATCTTTACCTAAGCAGAGAACGGTAACTTTTTAATAGTACTAGTGTAAAGAAATCACAGTAACAATAATTTTACGTTTAATTATAAGCAGTACATAAGCGTTTTGTTAAAGTTAGGAGTATGATTTGTTTCTGGTTAGGAGGGAAGGGGGGGGGGGTCATCAGAAAAAAATAGTTTCTGCTTGGGGGGGCCATGTGGAAAAAAATTGCATGCTAGGGGGGGGGGGGGGTCATACAGTTTCGTAGTGGCAATTAACCAAATCCCACCAGCCCCCCATGCTCATAAAAAATGAACGGTCCCTTAGTCTTAAGAGTAACGCTTTAAAGAGCCACTGTCGGTTAATATCGAGAATCCGGCGTCAGTCGTGAAATTTTCAATTTCTTCATATTTTGCCCAAATAACCTCTATAGTGAGTTATTTTCAAAAATACTATTCAAAGGACCTGAAGCGCTTTAGTTTTTTCGAAATCTAAGAAAGTTCGAAAAACGCCATTTTGGCCTTCCGGCGGCGTCAAAACTACAATAAAATTATGCATTTTCTTTTCGCTCGTCCAGATCAACACAATAACATCTATCGATGAACTTCGGTTAACTCATAACAGATCTCTTGATCTCCCTGAAACACTAAATTATTTTGAGAAAGCTGTTGAAAACTGCTTGTTTTTGGCTGTTACAATTACCCTAGTTCCAGCGCTGTACCGGATAAGGTAATTTTAGCTAACTTTAACAGCAACGAAAGCCCACTGGTACATGTAATTTGAAGTTGAAACTAGTATGATCTTAAAGCCCATTCTTTATAGTTTGTTGTAATAAAATTTCTAAGGCGGCCCGAAAAAAGTGCCCCGTCGAGAGACGGAAACGTGAAGTGTACTTTCTGGGATTTCGACCTTTCACGAAGCGAATATGAAGCGTCCCTATTCCGAACAAAACCGCACATTGTAAAATCTACCAACGGAAACCTGTTTCGAAATCCTGGATGCATCAAAACAGTCTTGTACTCAAAGCTACAATCCCATTTGATTGAAAATATTATTATGTTAACACTTGTGGAAAACAGGAGACGTTTAGTTCAAGCCGTTAACTATGTAATTCAACGCCGCGCCGGGCAGATATCTACAGAAGCACGCACTTGTACGCTACGCAAGATTGCTATTTCGTTCCGCTATTATTTTACTAAAAAGAAGATCCTCAATATGCATGTTGTTGTCTTCCTTCGTTCATTCTTATCTCGAGATTTTTAAGCTCTGAAGAGAACACGCCACACGCCAACAAAACAAAACAAAACAAACAGGATTTTAGAGGGGCGATCAAATTCCAAGACAAATGAAAATACATGTAGCTACAAATGCAGGCCCGATTTAGTATTCAGTTGATTAAGATAACCGCACATTTATTTTATATTCAAGTGATAAGGCATAATGTACATCAAATTATTATGTAGACGAAGTAAAAACAAACTATCAGCAATGTCGTAGTACCATGGAAAGCAGCTGTTAATAAGGTAAACAAAACAATTTCAACCTCACCGGTCTTTTTGCAATCCGTGAGAAAATGTAGTGAATCCCTGGCTTCTATACTTATGTATGGCAAACTTGCTTCTATATGTATATTTGGCAACCGGTAGACTTGTTTCTTTCAAAGGCTGAGACTAAATTTACACTGGAGCATTGCAATAATCTTCCGTCAGGTACAAAAGTTACTCTTATCAGCTTTTATAGTTGGTCTGCAATCACGCCATATGGTCCAGATTTCTCCCTCTACAAAACGTTCCAGAGCGTCCCGTCGTTTATGGTCGGGTTGAAGTAGTTTTGTTGGCCTGTCCCAATTACTTTTGTTCTCTGAGAAGCTTGCTAACGCGCACTATTGTGGCCTTTTCGGGAGCGGTGTGTAAATACATGTATGCGACTTTGGTTGGTAATATGTGCGGTTCCCTAGTTCAGAGAATCAAGCAACTGTGGAATGCGTGACAGTCTATCGCGCGGTGTATAAAGGATGTCCAAGGGTATCTCGCGTTTTGCTAAGAAAAGACAGTAAGCAACGATTGTGGAGTGGACAGTGAATAACAATTCCTGCTCTCCCGAGCAGTTAAGTTGTCGAATAATTGTACACTTCACAGTACATATTGTCATGGTTTTTAGGGCTCAAATCAGTGGAGCCGCGCGCGTTGCGCGTTGGGAGGGGGGTAGACATTGGAACTAGAAGGTGGACAAAAATCACAGGAAATTTTTCAACAAGGCTGCTGCTAAGCCCATTTTTTGTTTGGCCCCTGTGTTTAAATGCAAATGGTTCTTTAAGGACCTCTTTAAGGGTCTCTCTTTTGGGGGCGGGAAGAAGAGAGACGATGAGAAGTCCAAAGACTACTGCAAAGCTGACACAACGTAATATATTTTAAGACAATATGTCGGCTGGCCAAACCAGCCTTCTTCAGGTTTAGATGTTACTAAATTATATAAATTAAATTACAATATTATATTATGGAGGATGTTGCAATACATAGGAGCGGCGGAAATGACGTTTTGTAAACGTCTATTTTTCAAGTTTGGCTGATTAGATCTCCTGTGAGATCCAACGTACAGGCAAGCAGTCGAAAGCAGGATCTTCGTTCACGGCTTTTACAGGTTTTAAAGAAGAGAGACCCTGGGAACTTGTTTGGACAATTATTAATAGATTGAGGAGACTGGTTTTTGAGGAGAGGGGAAAATCGGAGTACTCGGAGCGAAATCTCTCCGAACAAGGACGATAACCAACCATTAACTAAACACTGTTATGATACGGAGAACTAGAATCGAACCCAAATTTCCGGAATAGCTACCTACATGATAATGACGACGAGGTGTGCTCCTTTTTCATCTTTTTTTTTTATGTCCAGCCAAGCCACGGCTATGCCATGCTGATGAGCCCGAAACAGTTGTCTACACAGGACCACACACTCAGAGCAAGAGGGAGATCTTCCAAGGGACCAACCGTTTTCTCTTCTTACCATTTTTTGGTTGTTTGTTTGATCGTTTTGTGGTTCGCGGAGGGTTAGAGTCGGAAGCTGAATTTTTTTATTTCAACTTTAGGTTTGGGAATAAGTTTTATTTTGTAGGTCCGGAAAGAACCATTTGCATGTTAACACAGAAACGATAGAAAACAAGGCCTTAGCAGGAGATTTGTTGGAAGTTTTCCTTTGACTCAATGTGCGCGAGTTTTTCCACCTTCTAGTTCCAATGCTAACTTAACATATAGAAGCAAGTTTGTCATACATAACTATAGAAGCAAGGGATTCATTATATTTTCTCAAGGATCGCAACAAGACCGGTGAGGTTGACATTGTTTTGTTTACAACTACAAATTTTTTAGCTTGTTAACAGTTGCTTTTCCATGGTACTTTGACATTACTGAAAAGTTGTTTTTACTTTGTCTACATAATGATTTCATGTACATTATGCCTTATCACTTGAATGTAAAATAAATGTGCGGTTGTCTTAATCAACTGAATGCTAAATCGGGCCTGCATTTGTAGCTATTTTCATTTGTCTTGGAATTTGATCGCCCTACTACATTCCTGTTTGTTTTGTTTTGTTTTGTTGGCGTGTGGCGTGTTCTCTTCAGAGCTTAAAAATCTCGAGATAAGAATGAACGAAGGAAGACGACAACATGCATATTGAGGATCTTCTTTTTAGTTTTAACGGTAAAATAATAGCGGAACGGAATAGCAATCTTGCGTCGTATACAACTGCGTGCTTCTGTAGATATCTGCCCGGCGCGGCGTTGAATTACATAATTAACGGCTTGAACTACACGTCTCCTATTTTCCACAAGTGTTAACATAATAATATTTTCAATCAAAAGGGATTGTAGCTTTGAGTACAAGACTGTTTTGATGCATCCAGGATTTCGAAACAGGTTTCCATTGGTAGATTTTACAATGTGCGGTTCAGTTCGGAATAGGGACGCTTCATGCTCGCTTCGTGAAAGGTCGAAATCCCAGAAAGTACACTTCACGTTCCCGTCTCTCGACGGGGTACTTTTTTCGGGCCGCCTTAGAAATTTTATTACAACAAACTATAAAGAATGGGCTTTAAGATCATACTAGTTTCAACTTCAAATTACATGTACCAGTGGGCTTTCGTTGCTGTTAAAGTAAGCTAAAATTACCTTATCTGCTAAAGCGCTGGAACTAGGGTAATTGTAACAGCCAAAAACAAGCAGAAATTTAACAGCTTTCTCAAAATAATTTAGTGTTTCAGGGAGATCAAGAGATCTGTTATGAGTTAACCGAAGTTCATCGATAGATGTTATTGCGTTGATCTGGACGAGCGAAAAGAAAATGCATAATTTTATTGTAGTTTTGACGCCGCCGGAAGGCCAAAATGGCGTTTTTCGAACTTTCTTAGATTTCGAAAAAACTAAAGCGCTTCAGGTCCTTTGAATAGTATTTTTGAAAATAACTCACTATAGAGGTTATTTGGGCAAAATATGAAGAAATTGAAAATTTTACGACTGACGCCGGATTCTCGATATTTTCAGACAGTGGCTCTTAAAAGACTTTTGGCCCTTAAAGGCTGGTTGTCACTAGGACGTACGTACATACATACATACATACATACATACATACATACATACATACATACATACATACATACATACATACATACATACTTTATTGCAACTCCCTGAAAAGGGTTTTAGAGTTTCAAGACTGCATAACTATCAACTAAAATAACTTATTTTAATAATTTAAAAAAATAAAAATTACCAAACAACTAAGGTAATAAATATGGACAAAAAAAATCAGTAAGATACCATGGATTGGATTTACTAGATTGAACAGAGAAAAGTAGTTCAACATTTTTTTTTTTTGCTTAAAACTTTTACAGAGTCTGAAGATTTTCCATCCGAGTTACCCAACAAATAGCCTGCGAAAGCAGACTACCGGAAATGCGTCTACGGTGGCAGGCCACCCAACGAAGGGCGATTTGCATTCTCTTGTAAGATCATAAGCCTTTTTGCATATCAAATAAGTATTCTTTGGCCAAAATTCTAAGGGCGATGTTCTCTAAGCCTGTCCTTGGCATGTTTATTAGTGTACAGCTAGGTTCGGTTTTGCGGGCTCATTTAATTTCCCCAGCCGAGCAGTATAGAAACCTTTGGTGCACGATTCAGCACGAGTACCACTTTAATTTTGAAATCCAACAAGCGTGGATTAGATAATCACCTGGTTACACCAGCCTTGTTTCTAGAGTCTCTTCATCAGCTAGTAGGACACAGGTTAAAACGACGCGACAGTGGTGCGATCGGGGATGTAACCAGTTTTAAAATTGAAGGTCGTATACGGTAATCCAGCGTACGTTGTAACGGTCTTTTAACAGTTTGGCTTTTTTATCTGAGGAGTTATCAAACACTTGAAATAGAAATCATCATTTTAAGGTCACCCTATACCTTCAGAGGTACCTCGCGTCCAAGCGATGTAGCGCGTCCGGTTTAAAC
Organism: Pavona decussata; assembly: GCF_977016875.1. NCBI lineage: Eukaryota > Metazoa > Cnidaria > Anthozoa > Scleractinia > Agariciidae > Pavona > Pavona decussata. The sequence continues at coordinate 622,115 of NW_028145529.1, read as the reverse complement.
TGTAGATACCTGAACCCCTATATCAAATTAAAGCTTATAGAGCTGACTATCAAACTAAACCAAGAGTTTTGAAATAAAGTGAATTGTCGAGTTTTTCACGACCTCTAAATGTGAGCGTCCGAATCACCTTTTGAAAGCTACAGGTCAAAGCGAATTTTATTCTTTGCTAATTTAATTTGTTCCTCAGTTTCGGGACCCAAAGCGCTAAAAAAAGGTGTCTGCGTTTTGCCATGTTCAATCGCAGTGAAAAGTTATCGTAAAAAAATCGCTCTCGGAGAAAAAAATATTTCGAAAAAAAAATTCGCAGACACGTTTTTGTTGTCTATATGTTAAACTAGCTACTGTCCAAATTTGAAGGCAAACGAACAAATTTCCTTTGAGTTTTAGCTCTTTAAAGTGTTTCCTCCAAGTAAAAAAATTGATTTGAGAAAAACAGCGCTAAAAATTCGGCAATTCATTTTCTTTCAAAATTCTTGGTTTAGTTTGATAGCCAGCTCTACAACCTTTAATTTGATATATGCCGGGTTTATGTATCTACAGTTTAAACTGGACGCGCTACATCGCTTGGACGCGACACTGGACTGATTCTTCTGTTTGCTTACCCTCATTATTTACTATAAACGCTTCATTGATCGATATTGGCCATAAATTTGTTATAGCCGGGGGCCCGTTTCTCGAAAGTCCTGGTAACTCACCGGGCCCGATAAGTATATTTTGAAATGTTTTTTCGCCGCTTACACAGTGATTACAGACATGGTACTTGGTCAATGTTTTCATAGAATTATAAGATTTTAAAATTTAGTTTTCAAAGCTAACAAAAATTGACTTCTGTTAAGAAACATTTATCACCAAAAACACTTCTCGGGCCCGGTAAGTTACCGGGACTTTCGAGAAACGGGCCCCGGGCCCGATTAAGTGAAAATGTCGATACAGGCCCGTTTAAATGGTTTCAACATTTACTTCAACATGCTTTTAACACAGTTGTTGAACCCAATTTTGGGTGCGTTTGAACAGGTCGTTCAACATTGTTGAAAGCGAAAAAATGTCGAAAGCTCGTTAAAAGCGTGTTGAATCAAATTTATACCTCTTACTAACCGAGTTCGAGGTCCGTAGTAAAAGTTACGGACCGAGTTTTTCCCCCTTTGATTTATGGCCCAAGCGCGCGCCATAACAGTACGGACCGAGAAAACGAGGTTTGTAAGATATTTATTATATCTCTGAGGCTAATCCGGCGCGCGATTAGCATGCGTCAAATCCCACAACAATAATTAATCTTACTGGCTGCTTGCACACGATACCATTGCAAAAATCAAGTGTACAAAAAACAACAGTTTCACAAGTTCAATTAACATGAACAACACGAAGACTTACAAGAAAATGGTCTTCGAAATAGTCTAATGTAAGCACTTGGAGAAGGAATTATCCGACGAAAACTGCTGGAGAAAAGTGAGGAACTTACAGCATTCAAAATATTTGTTTACTTGAAAACCAAAAGGCGGTGCTTTCAACAGCACATGTCAAAATGTGAATGGAATAATAACAAATGTAAAGGAAATACAAGGAAAATGTTTTTCTAGCTGCTGCCATTCGGCCTTGGTCGCTCCGCTACATTTTCTTCAGTGCTGCCGACTGGATCTCGTGGGTGAACAGTAAATACGCAGTTTGAAATTGTTCCGATGGTTGCCGACGCGAAGAATGAATGGCCGGTGCGGCATCGCTTGAACGCTGAAACTGCTCTGATTGGAAACTAAACACTGCAACGAACTGCTGCTATGGTTGAAAGGAAAAACTGGCTTGTGGACGCTTAAACTTGGAAGAGGAACTTGCTGTCGAAGCGTATCCGACATTTGTCGTTGATGAGCGAAGGAGGCCGAATTGTACGAGGTTAAACTTTGTAAATTCTTGTGACCGCTCAACTGTGTGACGACATTCTCTGGAATACCAGCGTCAAGTAAACGAGAGATGCTCGATTTTCGTACCGAATGGTTGGAAAGTTTCCTTCCACAGGCTTGCAGGTCAGCTTTTTTGGCTGCTTTCGCAAGAATTGGCCGATTTGGTTTTTGCTGAGAGGCGACACCTTGTACCAGGTGGATTTAGTACGCCAAGCGTTGTGGTTTATGGCCAGAAAGAAAGGGGAAGTTGGCGTTTTCGCTTTTGCAGGACGGTGGCTTTCGAAAATCTTAAAATATCGGACTGGGCACTGCTCTCTTCCCGTGGCTAATATTTTCGGATTAAAATGTCGCTGGTGTGAACCTTCCAATCCTTGGGAAGTCTGGCTCTCTCTTTCTGACAGCCAAACCAAGATTTCCGCTCTGCCTGTTTCAGGATCAATTTGCAGCTCCAAATCGCCCCAGCAAAGTTTCCAGATTTCTTCCCTGGCTCTGAATCGAGAGTGGAGTGAAAAGAACCAACATAATGTGCGCTGGAGCGCTTCGGGATCATGGCAACAATTTTTCTTCTTCTTCACTTGTCAATTCACGGCAAGCGTTTGGCTTGTTTCCTCGCCCTTGTTTCACAAGATTTTTTCTTTTGGCGGCCAATACTTTTCTGGAACGACAAAACTCTTCGTCTTTAAAGATATTGAAAGACACCTTTAAATCTTTCAGGCGACGCTGAATGCTTCTTTGAAAACTTGAAAGGCTGTCTGGTTCGTATTCGCCACCATTTTCTTTGTTTTGTTTTGTGAATATTTTTTCCAAGCAGTTTGTTAAGAGCATCAGCAGGTACGTTTTTCACATTTTCACGTTGCTCTGCTACTTAAAAAATGTTTCAAATTTTTTCCGTTCGTAATTTGTCTTCTTCAGCGTGTTTTCAGATTTTTCAGAGGAAATAAAATCGTCCAATTCTTGACTCGAGCCCGGTTCGTCTTGCTCGGCTTGCTCGTCCTTCACCATTTTTCTCTGCCCTTCCTCTAAAAGCTGCAGGAAGTCGATTTGAAAGTTTGGCATACTTTCTTCGGGTTTCTGTTGTTTTTCTCTGTTTGTTCGCAACTGTTTCAAGTAACTATCATAGACATGTTAGCAATCAAATGTTGCACCAAACTTTCAAATTTACCGGGCCGGAGAGCAAGATTGAAAGCTTCTTTGGATGTTATAAAAGGCTGACAGAATCCGTCGTTTGAACGTAGAAAAGAAGAAAAACTGGACGGACGATTTTTTCGTCGATTGGCAAACACGTAAATCCACCAAAAGAACGTACACTCGCGCCTTGGCGTTGCCTCGCGTATCAACAGGAATGAGAGGGCGCGTGTATTAATTTAACTGTTTTTCGCGTTAAGCAAATGACTTTGTACATTCATGCCGCAATGCAGCATAGCGTCCGCGCATCCTTGTAGCGTAGTTTGATGCAAGTGTTGCTTTGTGATTACCACTATTAACTTCTGCATTCACGGTTTGCAGATAAAACAGAACAAACATTTTGCTAAACCTATGTAGAGGGCTACTATGGAGGTGATGGAGAATATGTAATATATCAAACACGAGGAGGTGTGTTTCATCAGATAACCAAACACTGAGAAGTAGGTTGAAATCAAAGGCTCTTGTGAGCCAACTCGTGAATGCAGAAGTGAATAGTGGTAGCCGTATTAAAAGCGGTACTCGCATCAAACTACTCTACAAGGATTCGTGGTCGCCATTGGTGGCTTCGCAGCAGACCATTTTAGGCTGCGTACGTAAACAGTCTGCGTTAGGCGTGCCAGAAGCTTTTGAGATATCTCAGAGCGGAAGCACCCAATTTGCCTCGATTTCGCAACCCTTAAATTGAGGCCTCAAAATACACTTAAGAACACTTAAAATATATAGCAGAGAAATCCTGTTTCTTGTAGAAAGCAAGGTTTTTGAGAAGGCAAAGAGTTTGAAATCAAGTGAAGATAAATTCCAATGAATTGCAGCGATAGTTTCTCAGGATATTTGAAGCAATTCCTGGAAGTCTACGGAAAAGTACATTCGATGTCTTATGCAGATTTACTTTGTTGTGTTTATTGAAATGATACAATGCTGCAGTTATTAAGACCTTTTGTGAAAAATGCGATAAACTTGCGTTGTCTACTTGAGACTTTTTATTCGGGAATGGCTTTGTAAAGCAACGCTAACAGAACTTCAAAGTAAATTTACCAGTTTCCAGTACAAACCTAGCGCAGCGCTTTATAGTGCAACATCACTACCTAAATTTCTTCAAATTCTCGCACACGGTAACCATAAACATCAGTATCTCCCGCTAATTTAGTCACAAAAAACACAATATTTAAGAGCAAGGCAGTTAGGCCAGCCTATGTACACGTATATGTGGCCCTTTTCGCCAATTCACTGTGAGGCTTTTAACGGTTTTTTCACGCCTTAAAAAAGTCATGGTTGATTTCACGCCGTGGAATAGGCCTACGTCGGGAAATTTCAGTGAAGCTTATAAAAAACCCTGGTTGTAAAACTTAATATCTTCGTCGTTAGCAAGAATATAAAACTTGTGTGCCAAACTTATCAGGTAAACCATCAGGCATCTATAGAACGTGACACTCCGACCGTGACAGATCGAAAGGATTGTACAAACAACCCTGCAGTCGCAAGCAAAAAACTCCGTCCGTTAATTACAGTTTGCAATGTTTCTATCATTTCCAATGGCTTCTTCGAAAATATAAAAGCAGTCACCCGACTCCTGGAAAATAAATCCACTAGTGCAAATAACCCATAAATTTAATTTAAATGTTTACAACATTCTCCTTCTGCTTCCCGTGGATTTACGTTTGTGCGCGGTCAAAATCAAAGAGGCTTCATGTTTCCTCACCACATTTAACTCCTTGCACATCACTATTTCTGTTCTCTCTGTGTTTGGAAGAAGTAATTCATAAACATTTCACGCGAAGTGGAGGCGATTTGAAAATGGTTAATTTTGTTCCACTTGTAGTTTAACAGTGACATTTTACTTATAATCTCGCTGTTCTCCAAAAAGTCTCTCTTGGCTCCCACCCGCTGAACGAAAAGCGTGAGGACTCTGGGTACAAGATTGTTTGTTCTGCTGAATAGATCTTATCGTTCACACTGGACCCCGAATGAAATTTGTTACGAAGCTTAAGTTTAAGTTTCCTAATCTACCTTTAGCCTTCCATCCACGGACTTGTCTTGAATCTTTAAAGTTAATTGAATGTTTTTTTTTTTTACATATTGCAGCCAGAGAAAAGAAATGTCTTTTTTCGGCTGTGTGTATCGATTACGTTTGACAAGAAAGAGGATTTATCATACTGTCAAATTTCGTATTCTTTCAGTTACGTCGTTTCCTCGGATCTTGACGGTAAGCTCCTTTAAAGGTTTTGATGTTTGCGTTTGATGTTTGCTGAAACGAGCAGCTGCGCCTATCGAAATGTAGCCTCTCTTGTAGATGCTCTTTTGGTTCGTCATGCAATCTTTCCTCCCAAACGAGAAGAGCCAAAAGAGCGTCTGCAAAGGAGGTTAATCGAAATCGAACTTTTGGAAGATATCCGTCCTGGAAGGAAAGTTGCCCCAAAGTTTCGGTCAATGGAAGGAGTTAGCAGACAACGCACATACTAGCTGTTTTCTTTTTAGAATTAATTATTCATTGAGTTGATTTTACGACCTTGCTTTTTGTCCCGTTTTGGCGGTTTATGGTGAATACATGTACTATACGCAGACTCATGAAAATATTTACGATTAAGATTAAATTCCGATTAAATTGATATAGAGGCTTTACATCTGATTGAGTGAAATTCAGCCCACATCACGATAACTTGTTCATTGCGCCCGCGCGCATTCACGAGTTTAAAGCGAGGCACAGCCGAGATTTTTAAAACGACTTTTTGGATATCTGATGAAACACACTTTCGAGTGTTTGATATGGCTTTTCAAATAATCAATCATTCTCGGAGAAATTCAAGGTTAAAGTTTGCAAAATTTTATGGTAATAACAACAACAGCACATTTCCCGGCTTTTAAGATTGTATTGATAGATATATCAATATTTAGTTAATTTAATGTTTTAAAAACATTCATACATAAAACTAAATATAAATATCTAATGTGGAAACGCCTAGCGCCCACGTAAACCATATAGTTTTTTTAAGTTAAACACTAGTCTTGTAAAGAAACATTCTAAACGTAAACATCTATATGCATATTCAACACACACACACTTACAGACGGCACACGCACTGCTCATACACTTACTGTCATAATAAATATATAAACCACGGTCACAGAAGTGATTTTCTTTGTTTTCTCTTGAAGAATTATTAATGAATTTGAGATTAATAAGTTACCATTTCAACGCTAATTGTTACCGCTAAAATAAAACAATAGTCTTGATACCAGCGTTGGAGTGAGGGTTTGAGTTTCTTAAACAACAAAATTCCAGGGACACAACTAGTTGAATAACTGATTGATTGAATGAACAACTAGTTGAAATTGTTAAATTTATTATTAGTAATACCAGCTTCTTTATTAAAATTGTGTAAAGAAAAGAAATACTTGAGTCCCCTACAGTTATGTAGGTGTCGGAACATGGCATGATACTGGTCGGTGCCATGTTCGTCCAGTCTTACTCATAAACCAGCTATAGGTTGTTTCTACATACTCACATATTCAGCATTACAAGCCGGAAAATTTGGCTTCTATAAAGTATGTAAGACTTGAGGTACATAGGGTGGAATCGTTGTTGGAACAATTTTGAACTTTATAGGTTCCTTAAAACAGTGTTCGCATCTACGAATTAATCGATTGACTCTCCAACACTACATGGATTAGGCAACCTTGTTTTGTTGGAAGAAAGATCCGTACCCCTTTGTACCTTAAGTCTCAATTAATGTATAAACTAACTAATGACGAGGTGAAAGTGAAAGAGGAAAGAAGGTATCTCAATTTATCCATGTCGTTTATACGTAGTATTTTTTTTTAAGTACCTTTGTACCCATGCTCTGTATAGTTAGTCAATATTGATCTAAATTCTTTCGATGTCATTTTTCGCCTGTTACAATAAGAAAGTTTACTTAGCAAGGTGTTTCAGATATGATTATGTGATTTTTTCGAGCCTCAATGTTTTTTTTTTTTTTCATTGCCGTTCCACAGGAAATTCTTGCAAGAGGGCCCTTGGCATTTGACGCCTACACTAAAGGCTGAAGGAAGGAAAGACGAGTGTCAAGAGGATGCCAGTCATGTTGATTGGACAAGATCGATCAGGCACGACGAGCCTAAAAAAGTCACTAAGAGGGCAAATTTTTAATCCACCGGAAGAAAGTACAGTGGGGATTGAGAAGGATCCTTCACATTTCAAAGTAACCAGAGAGATTTGGAAGGCTGGAAAGAAGAATGAGGCGAAAACATCTAAAAAATCAGTTTCATATGAACACCATGCAGCACAAATAATTGTCAACAGTTTGAAGACCATTGAAAGAACTCCTGCGAAAGACCTTCAGGATCCTTTGGTGCCTGTAAAGACCTCTTTGCCCGTGAGTGCGTCAGTTGAGGACAATGATACGATATACGAAGTTCTAGACTTCGAGGAAAGCACACTCGAAGAAGTCCAATCAAACTTTCTCCCCATCCGAAATGTTGATTCACCTCAAAGCCACGACACTCCCGCTGCAAATTCGGAGGTACTAAATACAGATTTTCCTGATTTCTCTACTGTCAGTACTTTGGATTCACAAGGAGATGGTTTATCAAGTGCGAGCGATGAAACAACCCTACCAGACGAGATAGCATCTTTAGTTGAGAAGTTGCTTCTTGAGGATAAAAAAAGGTGAAGAAGAAGATATAGATTTTGCTTTGTGGGATTTGGGTGGACAATCTGTTTACTATGTCACACATCCACTATTTCTTACACCAAGAGCAATGTATCTTCTGGTTCACGACCTCAGCCGAGATCCACATGAAATAACCAGCCCACCTGTAAAACAGGGAATGATTAAAAAATTTAAAGATCTCTTTTGTCTGAAAACTAACCTGGACTATCTAGACTTTTGGATGACCTCCATTGCTTCCCTAGCTGGTCAGGTCCTCGCAGGTCCTAAATCTGACGTGTTGCCAGAGAAACTTTCCCCTGTATTCCTAGTTTGCACTCATGCTGATGAACCTCATGATTAGGACAATCCTTATGAAATGGCCCATGAGGTGTTTGATTTTCTGCAAAGAAAGCCATACAGTACTCAATTAGTTGATCAAGTTTTTGTCGTTGTTAATACGAAGTCCGGAAGCAACTCTGAGTGTTCAGAAATTATCCGTTTGCGGAAGCACATCCTTTCCGTAGCTAAGGAGCTACCTCAGATGAAAGAAGTTATTCCAGTAAAGTGGCTAAAGTATGAGAAAGCGCTTCATAAGAGAAGCGGGCCATAAATCGATTTGTCTCCAAAGAAGTGAAGAGATTGCGTCCGTAGAGTTTGTGCCATTGTTGAGCTTTTTACATGACTGGAGAATTTTGTTTCATTTTGATGACACTCCAATTTTGAACAACTTTGTAGTCTTAGACCATCAATGGTTGATCAACGTTTTTAAGATGGTAATAACTATTAAGCCGTATGACCTCCAGGAAAGAGAATTCAAAGAATTGTTGCACAAGCTTGAGACATAAGGCATCTTGGAGGAATGCTGTTGCAGCATGTTTGGGGTCCTTTTTAGACCAGCAAGAAACCGCTGAAAGCCTCGTTGCAATCATGGAGAAATTCAGCTTGCTGTGTCTTTGGCCATCATCAGCTGCCTCATGCAGCAACCAGTACCTGGTGCCGTCCATGTTGATGTCGCATCCACAGCAAGATGTCATCGGTTGCCTCTGCAACAATTCATTCTCTTTTTCTCAAGTTTCTTTCCCCGACTAGTGTTACAGTTCTGTAAGTGGTGCAGTAAAGAGTTTACAACCAAAGTTACCCCACAACTGTTCCAAAATTTTGCCAGATTTTTTATTTCGTCAGAATCTTGTTGCTCTGTAGTCCTTCTCTGTCATATGTCTTATGTTGAGGTGATTTTTCTCGGTGCGAATTCCTAATGCTGGTGTGGGAGAAGGTTTAAGAGTGGCGGTCAGAAAATATCAAGCATTTGGTGGCAGAACTCGTGAAATCAATTTCGCTCATTTTCTGGCTACAAAAAGCCCTTAAGTAGAGAACAGATTTGACGCCTTTAGTTTTCTCTAGGAGCGCTTAACGTTCTAGAAAACTGAGATAAACAAATTTGACCCGCGAGGATCCCGAAGGTACCCGCACGGCAGTGTGAAATTAATATTCTGAACTGACTCTTCCGTCTGCAAGGAAAGAAGATCCATGGTATTTTTATACTCGGTATTGACGGAGGAAGCACCGCACGTTTATAGCAGAGTTTGAACTAGACTTAACCATTATTCATAAAAGCAAACAGAGCTTAGGAAAATGTCCCTTTCCTAAACAGGAAAAATCCCGCAAAAACGGATAAATTTTAAAGATGGTTTTCGCTATGTGGTATAAGGCCGATTTTTCTTAAACTTTGCCTTTTGAGTGATGGAACGTTGTTCTTGATAATGTATTAAAATCAGTCTGGGTTTTGAATTAAGCACTTCACACGACCGTTTTGAAGTCACCATAATTCGTTTAAAATTCCGACAACGGCTAAATAAACAACCGGTTGTTGCGTTACCGTGACAATAAACAGACTAATTTTACATACACCAAAAAAGCCTAATGAAAACGAATTTCTTTTAATCTTTACATCCTTTTTAACCACAATGAGGAAAAGTCTGGTCTAGGAACCGATTTTTCTCGTTTGCGCGGTGAGATTTTTGCTTATAAAACCATATCTAGTAACGGACTCGATGTCCATTTCTTGAGTTCGCTCAGGTGTCAGACCGCATCAAAAGGAAATCTGTGGGGTTGAAGTTCTTCCCTATGGCTATGGTAAAATGCTCGCCAAAATAAAAATTGGAGACCGGTCAAACTTTCCTCTTCTGTTTTTAATTCGCTAAATAGTTAGGTTTGCGTTTTACAAATCCCGAAATCACCAATAATCAGTGAATATTAATAATATCACGCATTGATGTTTTCTAAAGTAAATTGAATTAGTAAAGTAAAGTAAGATAAATTCAATTACGGAAACTGGAACATTTGTCACTTTAAATTTGGTTTGATATCCTTGTGCTGTCATGGAAGCATGGAGGTTTTCTTTTAGCTCCTTGGTCTGAGGTCCTTGCTCTTACGACCCCAGAGATAGGAGCAGATCAACTGAAGTAAACTAGTGCAAAAGGAACATCGCCGGTCACAAGTCTTCCTTGTCAATAGCCGATGTAGAAACCGAAATTGAACTTATTCTGACAAGAATGTGTATCTCCTTCACCACGAATGCTTATCTCGTCTATCTCCTTCACCTTTCGGAATTGACGATTTGTCTTCGACACCGTTCGTCTCTGGGCATTGGCTGGCGTCGAGGTCAGTTCAAATAAGTGTCAAATTTCTCCTCCGGTATCGAGCCATGACAGCCAGGCGCAAAAAGTCGCAAAACTAGAACGAGGACTTGGAAAAAAACGTGCCATTTGCCATGGAAGAAACTAGGACTATTTATTCCAGTTGGTTCAGGTATGGGTTTACATAATTTTCATTACCTTTTTTTATGTACAATAAACTGTAAAAACGTCTGATGTAACACTTTACTTTTTTGCACATTCGGTCTTTTCCAGCACAAAATATTAGTATTCAGATGTATTTTCAGTTCATCAGATGCGGAGAAAGCCGTTTATTAGATTACACGTGAAGTTTTCAGTGTTATTCATTTATGTATTATTTTTATTTTTCTGTGCTTGGAAACCTAGTTCTAGTCAGGCTACTGACTGTGGTGGACAACTTTTTGTTCACTTCCCCGTAAAAAGGTCCTTCTCTTGAGGAAAGTAAGACGTCATAGCAGCTTATGATGGTCTAAGTGAAATGAAGAGGCTGAAATTAAAAAGAAATAAGGTTATGTATCTAATTAAGCCACCCCCACCCCCCTTTCCCCTCTATCTTAGGAAGAAGTAAATTTTCGCTCTACACTTTAATCAGTATGAGTAGGTTTTTAAGTCTGTACCTCCGTGGTATCTTTGGCATTGACGGTTCTTGTTGCTGGTCGCTACGAAAAAGAAAATTCAATAAAGAACTACGGGTATTAGTCATTTGCGCAAAAGTTGTCTCAAAGAATTCGTTATTCTAGATAAGCAGCTAGTAAACGCGTCCGTGACAAGCGGAGTGGCAGGGGGGGTTCGAGCCCCGACCCCCCCCCCCCCCCCAGAATTTTAAGAAGTGTGAAAAAACAATGTGTCAAAAAATAAATAATTAAAAAACAGTAATAATGTACAACAATCAATCTTGAATTCTCACGCTGCAAGTGCCTTTTCACAACCTTTAATAAATTGTTTATTACCTGACAGTTTCCTCCGCTAACATTTGGCTTTTATACAACAGCAGCAAGGGCAGTCCTTCCTTGTGAATCGGAAATAAGAACCAAAATCCTCATGACCGATTTGTGTTTGTTAGTAGGGAGTTAAAGATAAGACGACGGTGATGGTAGCAAATTCGAAAACATCATAAAGAGAATTCGCGTTCTTTTAAACTTCATCACGATAATTCCAGCTCCCACCTTTTTATTTATTTATTTATTTTTTTTATTTTGGGCGAATCTTCCTGCGGACGGATTCTTACTGCCTGATTCCAAGTTCACCGGAAAAAGAGAAAGGGAAATTTGTCGTCGTCTTTTTACTTCCTCCTTCAAACGTGAACAAGTTAGGCAATTTCACGTGGTAGTCCGTAAAGTGACGGCAAAGGGTCGAAACGAAATGTACCAAAAAGTGTGATGCAAGTGCAAAGTTATTGTTTTGCTTACTATATCTGCTCCTTTTTTGATGGCCTCAATTTGCTCCCCCCCCCCCCTCCCCATCCCAGTTGTTTTAGCCTGACTACGGGCCTGTTAAAGCAATACTTCCCGTCCCCCACCCCTTCCCTACTGCCTACTGCCACATCTCAGTGACGATCTAACTAATTTGCATATTTGCTGTCACGCAACATTGTTAGACATGACTGAATCTTTTCGATTTCTTCTCTTCCCGTCGATAATGGATAAAAGGAAGCGAGAGTAAAACAGAAATCTTTTTGATAAAGCAAGATAGGAGCATTATTGAAGGCCTTGAAGCTGTGATTGGCAGTTTGCTCGTCGCATCGGTTTGTTTGCACGGGCAGTTATTTGATTCCGCCAAACGATGTCGTGGTCGAAATTAGCCAACTTTAACGACCTTTTGTGAAACTCTCAATGGAGAACCCAGCCTGACATTAAGGTATGAAGTACATCAAGGCAATTGTTACTGAAAGCCAAAGTGTGAGAATATTTCGAGTTATACCACATACTGAAATGTGTGCTTGACCTTTGGCACTACATTGCAGAGTTCGCCAGCTGTAAAAATATGCCGCCGTTTTTAAATTGTTTAAATTTGCCAGATATCATTACAAACACAAATTCATCGGTTATCATATCAGAAAGAGATTGTCTTTCGATATAAGGAATCCCGATTTCCGTACGCTTCTTTTAAAACAAACGCTGAGACAATTAAAAGTGGTGATTTTCCGGTTTAAAATTCAATTATTTTTCAGTTCACAAGGTTTCGATCGATTTTCCTGATTTTCTCAAAACGCAAATGTTTCTGGCCAATTTAAGCCACACCATGATTCTTACTTTAGTAAAACGTTATTATGGACAAAAGATGAAAGAAATCGACTCTGCTAAGTTTCGCCAGAAAATTCAGATTTTGCTCGATTTTTCCTGACCGCCGCTCTTAAACTCAGGGATAAACCTCTCTGAAGAGTTTTACCACGGCACCTTTGAGGTGACCTCTGCCTGAGTTGTGCGCCAGCTCGCACTTATAGTTGAGTCCATGCGACACGAGTTCTGCTTTCTGAGAAACATGAGGTGTGAAGTTACTTTCTTTTGCCCAGTCTGTTCACAAGGAGGTGCAGATGATTTCTGTCGAAATCATCATTCGCAAGATTGTAAGCAAGAAGAATGCCTTCACTTTTTCTTAGAGTATGAGCTGTTAAATTGTAAACAAATCGCTATTTGCACTCAGTCTGCCACTGCGAAGGAAAGCGAGGTCAAAATCAAGCAGTTCTCTCCTTGGTTTCCGGTTGAGTACGAAAAGGTGAGAATTCAACAAAACAAAATTAGATTTAGGTACTAATTTCGTCGAGATTTAGGATTTCTTTCGCGGTCAGATGACAGAAGTTTCACTTTTAATATAGATTGGAACGAAAAGAAAAAAGAAAGAAAGCGATAAGGAAGTAAAAAGACAAGAAAGGTAGTTTGAGCCAGCAAAATGTAATTGGCCTTGATACCAAAAAAAGTATATCAATTACCATCTCCGCCCAACCTTGGGTCTCGCAGTGAATAAAATCTTTCAGTTACGTGCTTTATCGAATGATAATGCTCATGATAAACAGCCTGTTTTCCTAGAAGTGAACAACAGGTTAATCCTGAGAAATTTGTTGGCTAGGCCTATTTTCATTCGATAAGTAGGCAGCTCAGAAAAGGGGTAAAACAATGTTGTTTGTCATCTATATCTTTAGATTAATTTCTGCAATGACGTTTGTCATGTTAAGCGTTAAAAAACCCATCGATTATCTGATCTTGGCATGATTGGTGCACCTCGAAAATTGCAAGGTTTTTTATCGCGTAAGGGACAAAAAATTGCGTGTATGATGTGATACCCGTCATCCGATTTTACATCTTCTCTTTCTTATCCTCCCACTCTCTTGTAGGAATTTAGGACTAAAATGAGATCGTCGGAAAGATGACAAAATGTAAAACGTTACACTCTCTTTTCAATTTTCAACAGCACGAAGAACGAGGGGAGCTTGATGACAGACTACTACCTGCTGTGAGAGGCAAGTTTCTGCCTTCTGTTTTCAAGCTACGTTTTCCCTATTTATGCTATTAAGTATATAGTGAAACCCAGGTCTCTAAGAAAAAGTTCACGCTTTGGATTGAGTCAGAAGTGGAGTCGGAATCTGATAGTCAAGGAGCCTTAGGTTCTTATGTCTAACCGCCCCGGCCTATACCCTAGTTCAGTGTAGAATAGTTATAATAATTTTGTGGGACATTGCAGCTCATTTTGCACAAGAAAATAACGTGGCCAGCCAATCAGAACTGGAAACCATTTAACTATTTCTTCAACTGTAACTATTTCTTCGCTCTTTACAAATTTCGGTTATTTTCCTTTTAAAAACTTAAGAGCGATTGCCCACAAGAATCAAACAAAATCGGAAAATAGTGGCAAAAGTGTAAAATCGCTCAAACTTTGGCTATCAGTAGCCTACTTTGAATTATTTATCGCAATGTAATTAACTTGTCAAATAACTTTTTGTTTTGGCGGAAAATGACTATAATAAATGTCGGTGCTAGCCACGAGAAATTTCGACTTGAAAATTAACGGTTTTTAAGCAAGTCGCTCGCCTTAACTGTGGAGCAAGAAGACATCCTCTTATTATCAGCTTATTCTACATCTCTTCCCGATTTGATTTCATTATTTCTATGAAGTTTGAAAAAAAACATGACATCGAGAGGGACCTGAGCGAAATCCCACTGTTACTCTATGGAAGTGACGAGCTAAATTTAAAAGATTATTTACTATACTACCTTTATCACGAATGAGGTGAAATTTCAAGAGTAAAGTAAGGAAGAAATGGGCTCTTAATTGATGTAACGTTTGTTCTGGGGAAATTAAATTGTTGTCTATAACAGAGCGCTAAAAATCACTGAAATACAGTCAAATAAGAGATTGCGTGACAGATCGTGACAGAGGTTACAGTTGTGTTTTACGGATATTTAAGCCCGAACTCGATATTAATGCTGTTCAAAAACAACAGCATTCTCTTTTGAGAATGTAATGGTTTTCTCGTATTATATGAAACTTCGTTCGTACCTTGTGTAAACAAATTCATAACTCTCAAGAAAAAAAAGTTATGACATCGCGAGACATCGGGAGGTGTTCTTGTCTCCGACCCCTCAATCCTTTAACTGTAGTTTCCTTTCGAAGTTATCTTATTTCTTTGTTGCGTATGAGATAATTTGTCTTTATTCTATTCGGTTGTGAGAACTACTAACTCACTCGTTTCATTTAGCATGAGATCTGATCATGACAATAAATGCTTTTATTGCCGACTTCTGACATCATTGATTGGCAACAAAATTTCAGCTACAGTCGGACCTCTATTAAGCAGCCACCCTGGGGACTTTGAAAACTGGCCGCTTAATAGAGATTGGCCGTTGAATAGAGGTATCGAATACAGCACTTTACTGACAAAATAATAATTCGGGACTTTGGAAAGTGGCCGCTTAATGGAGGGTGGCCGCTTAATAGAGGTCCGACTGTAGTTGTGTATAAATGCCGTATTTCCTCGAACAATAGCCGGGGCGATTTTCTTCCACACCAAAAGAGGGCAATTATTTGAGCGTCCAACTGGGACAAACTTTCCCGTTGTATTAACAATTCGTTCGGATACTACTAGGAAATACCCCGATCTGCTTTTCTATTTATTCCATGTTTGGATAGGATTTGAGGTACACAGCACTTAACGCCTATGATATGGGCAAACGGTGTCCAATTTCCGTGCTAAAGTCTCTTTCTCCTTGAAAACACCCACTCTAGCAAGTGGCGGTTCCCTCTCCGTGTTTACTCCAGAAAATGACCAGTAAGAGCAATGGTCCGTAATATTCTTGAAGCAATTGCGTAAACTTATTATTTCAAGACTCCTTCTTTTATCTAACCTATCATACGAGCAGGCTGTTTCAGTTATACTCTGAAAAGAGCACGAAAACTGCGAAAACGCCATTGCAGTGCTGCACAATACAAGAAAACTAGCTAGCTTTACAAAGCGCGTCACTCTGAGTAAGAAAGTTCCGTGGGAAAATTCCAAACCTTTTGCGTGGAACTCGTTTATAATTGGCTATCAGTATAGCAACACGCTCAAATAGTTAATTTCAAGAGTCAACAAAATAATTCTTTCCAAGGGTCCGGACGCACTGGACTGACAAAATTTGTTTGGCCCTTCCAAAAATCTCGACAAAATTTGTCTCTGCCAAATTTTCAATTTGTCAAGCGTGGGCGCACTGAGACTCAGCAAAATATTTGTAAACCAGAGGTGTCAATCACACGGAAATAAACACCATCGCTTGCGCGCTTTGCGCGGCGCGGGAAAGGTTACATGAGATCTCAGGAGTCATGGGCTTATGGTGATCTTTAACCGCTTCGATCGAATATGTTGCCTCAGCATATTATCGCTTGTATTCTAGTTTTTTTTCTTCCTTGAATTCGTTCAACTCCAGCAGAGGCATTTGCTACTTGTACTATGGCAGTGGAGGCTTCACGTTGTTCGACTGCAACTGGTTCAGTGATTTGTCCTTAGAAGCCGGCGAAAGCCTCATCCTCATTATTGGAACCTACCTAGGCCTTTGTAATTCTTGGTTTGAAATTCATTTTCATAGACGTAATATCCCCGAAGAATTCTTTTAGTGATAATAATAGAAATGACAGGCCTGCAAGACTCACTGCGTTATGTTGTGTACATTTTTATGAACGCTGCCTTATATTTTTGCAATTTTTTATATTTTCTGAAATACTCCCACTAAAAATAGAGATCAAATTTTCTTGATTGACATTTTCTTTCAAATCATGGCGTGTAAATTAACAAATCTGTCAGATTTCACGCCTGAAAAAAATTTGTCCTGCTCCGAGGCAGGACGACGGCGTCTTTGAATTCTGGTAAGCCTTGACAAAATTTGGTAGATCTAAAAATCACCGGGCGCACTTGTCTCAGAGAATTGGTGACAGATTTTTTCGCAAAATTAACAAAAATTTGCCCAGTGCGTCCGGGCCCTTGCAAGTCTAATATTAAACAGAAACTAGGGACTTTAAATTTTGAAGTCTCTGTTTTGCCAGCTTTCTATAATTTGTGATCATCCGCATTCGGTTTTTTTTTTAACTAGTAAAGAAACTCGTAATCATCCAAGTAAAGAGACAAGTATGTGCACTACTGGCTACGTGAAAATTGGCGAGGGAGCGAGGGAAAGCTTCAATGATCAAACAAAATGATGAATAATAAAAATCAGCAACAATAACAAGGTCATTAATGTATTTTCATCCGGTTAGGTCTGAATGTTTCCCGAAGTACGTTTGTAATATCTGTCACGGTGCGTCACACAATCTCGGTTTGATTTTGCGATTTTGTTAGATTTTGAAGGGTCTTCCACAGAGCACGATTAAGTTTCCCCGGAAAATTTTTTATTTTAGTTGAAAGCCCATTTCCTCCTTAATTCACTCTTACATTTTCATTTGATTTGTGATAAAGGTAGTAGGACAAATTATGTTCTCAATTTAGCAAGCGATTTCTATAGAGTAACGGGTCCCTTTTTTTCTGGTCGGTCTCAGTGTTACAAGCTCCATCGATCTTGATGGGAAGTAAAAGTTAAAACCTGAAAAGGTTGTAGAACAAGCTGATAACAAATAGATGTCTTCTAGCTTTATCAGTAGGGCAAGTGGGTTGCTTCAAAATGACTGATTTTTCAACCCGAATTTTCTCGTGTCTGGCTATGAAATCAATCTTCGTCATTTTCTGCCGAATCAAAAAAGTTATTTCACAAATGAACCACACAGCAATGAATAACTTAATGTGGACTACTAATAGCCAAAGTTTCAGCTATTTTCAAAGTTTGAAAGTTTGCCGCACAATGTTCGATTTTTGTGTGCACGCGCTCTTAAAACCAAAGTTTGTTTAGACACATTTTGCAGTATTCTGCCAAAGTTTTAAGCTTATTCGACAATTTGTACGATAAAATAAACGCTAATTCGAGGATGGCAGCGTTCAAGATATCGCTTAAACTACTGTATTTTATTCCTTTGGTGAATGCCTTCTCAAATTATTATAATAGTAAGAGTTGATGTTTTTGGGCGTAAATATTTTTTTGTCGCTTCTCAGAACTCATTTGAAATGACTCTGAATCAGGCCGAAAACATTAACAGAACATCAACTCTATTGTTATATTAGAAGTTAAAAACAAAGTCTATGTTAGAACCGGTAACCGCAAAACATCTCATCCGAGGGCCTGTTACCCATAGACCCTTTTTTCATAAATGACGACTGATTTTTTATTCCTTCAAGCAGAACGTAATCAAAAATTCATTTTTGTAGCAAATGAAGACAAACCATTGGTTCTTCCTGAAACGGTTGTGGAATCGCCGTTGTCAGAGTCAAGTCATCCAATAGAGATTGTCCTTCAGCTGAAACAAAGCCTGCAACGGGACCGAGCCTCTCTTAAGGATCCAGGGCCTGACACCAAGAAATTGATCCGTTTCATGTCTAGAAAAGCAGAGAATTCAGAGAGGCTTGATGTTGTCAATTACTTGAGGGAAATTACACCCGCTGGGACTACTGGTGAGCTTGTAATTTGCCTCATTTATGGCTGGCTCCGTGAGCGGGCAAGATGAACCATTCATTTCCTGGGCTGTGATACGCTACTGTTCACTCGGCCATAAAAGTTTAATCCACGAACAACGCAAGTTTTTCCATGTTATTTTTTGAAAAAACAGTGCTAAAATTAAACGTTCGAAAAACTCTTGATATTTCCATAAAAAAATAAAAGTACTAAGTTGTAAAGTTTGTTTTTCTTTACCGAATGTGCCACTGAATCGGTGAGTTGATCTGTGAGCTCGGGTGGCTGTTTCCCCGAGTTCTTCACAACCCAAATTGGGCACACAATAATCTTGCATGTGAATAATACTTTGTCCAGTTACCTTAAAAACACTTTTCTTCTGGGCTGTAAACGCTTTCTTCCTCAGCTTCCATGGAGGATTAGGGGGGGAAGGGGTCCCTAACTGCTCCAAAACTGATTTTTTTGTAGTAAACAAATGATAAATTATAACAACTTTGGCAGCTTTTAAAAACACTTAAAGTTAGATGGAAGGCCAAACACTACGATTGGTTGCCAGGCACAAGTCTTCCTGATGTTAAAACTGATATTATTAATGTTACCACATAATTGCTTCAAGTAATATGTATATTTATCTAAGCCTAAAAGCGGAGATTTTTAATAGCTTATGGTTTCCGTATGGACGTAAGAACCTTACAAATTCCTCATTCTTTTCTGGACTTATATTTATTTTTAGTACATATGGAGCAAAATATCTACCATCAATAACAATTGCAACGTTTATACAGGAGAGCAAAGTATCCTCTTAAATCGTGAACAACCTGTTTCAATAGATCTGAAATTCTAAGCCTCACGATAATGTGGAGCGGGGTGTCTAAAAAATACCAAAACAATGTGTACACTATAGGTAAACATTCAGGACGGGATCGGCTATATATCAAGATACGATAATTTTCTTCACGCTCAAAATGATATTTGCATGGAGTTTGGTTCACTGGATTCCAACTGATGATCGACCACTGCTTAATCAATACATTGAGCAGAGGCACGAAGAAATTCGTTGCACTGGCAATAAAGATCGCTAAAGAAGGATACAAGTGCTTAGGTGATGCCACTAGAATTGTAAACAAAGCGTGAATTTGTGGCGTCACGGCAAACATAAATATGGCTTATTCACCGGACAAGGGCACAGTTTTTATCAATAACGACCGGCCTAGGCCGGTGAATAACATGCTTTTTTACTTTTCTACTTTTTTAGATTTTAATATGATCGAGGCGAATCGGTTTGCGAACAGTTTACGCGCGCTATTCGCACTGTCACTCTCTAGTTAAATTTTGCTTATCAAGAAAGTCGTGCGTAAACCTCAGAGGAAACTCAAGGCTAAACTAACGACAAGCCATACTTCAAACATAACCTGGAGTAAGAAATGGAAAAAATTGTGATATTTCATAGCAAGCAGTAGAGAAATAAACTAAACAACTACTTTGAATAGACTAGGAAATAAAAATTCAAGGTAAAAAAAATAATGAACATAGAACCTAAAACTGAGCTCAAAATATCCATCCGCAGTTAGCAATATTATTAAGCTTAAGTTAAATGACGTGTCAACACTGCAAGAAAAACTGCAAAACAAGCAAAGTTTGTTAACAAAAGCAAATGAACAGTCCCATCTTTGGAGAACAACCAATATTTTTATTCTATTGCTGAATTTTTCGTTCGTTTTAAAACGTTAAGTGAGCGAAACGTTTCACTTCAAGAGAAACAAAATTCAACGTTTCGTCGAGCCGTATCGGAGTTTAATAATTTCACTTTCAGGTTACCGTTGTCAGGTTACCGTTGTCGATCGAGAGAGAGAGAGAAAGAGAGAGAGAGAGAGAGAAAGAGAGAGAGAGAGAGAGAGAGAGAGAGAGAGAGAGAGAGAGAGAGAGAGAGAGAGAGAGAGAGAGAGAGAGAGAGAGAGAGAGAGAGAGAGAGAGAGAGAGAGAGAGAGAGAGAGAGAGAGAGAGAGAGAGAGAGCACTTACTATCTCCGCTTCCACAAAGGTGCACCTATCCGACTGAAACGGCAAAATACTCTGTCGTTGAGGCTGGTATTCTACAGTCGCTGTCTTTTAGTTACGTTGTACTTTGCTTATTCATCGCCTGCGTTTTCGGTTTCTTTCTCTCTCCTTTTTTCTTCTTTTCACGTTTGTCGACATATTTAAAGAGTTAAATTTATAGCTTTCCTCAAAATTTCCGTTTGTTTTTCAAAAAAAAGCATTTGGTCCGCCGAAAACGGCACGGGTTGTCGTACAGGGTTAACTTGAGTATGGCATTTCACAATGACTTACACGGATGAACGGACGTACATACATACGTACGGACGGATGGAGGTGACGTCATAACCTAATCAAAATTTTTCGTATTCATGGTTTACCAGTTTCTCTTATCAATGGGCTCTGCGCGCGCGACTTTGACCCACTGAGCTCTGCTTAAAAAGGGAACAACCCAACCCACCTTCACAGCTTGTTAAACAAAAGGGCAAAGGGGGTTACGAAAATAAATGAAAGCGAAGACTTTCCTGCATCAATGTACTTTTAAGAAACGTCCTTTTAGCTATGAGAAGGCAAAGGCTTGGCATTATTTATCATAGTGCGGCCAGATGGTTTCAAGACCCTGGCCTCGCTTCGAACTATTGATATTTCTCAATTATGCAAATTAGGAGTCTCAACCTTTTCATGCCGCTCGCAAGAATATAACTCGAAAAATGATCTCGAACGTAAAGAAAATACAGACATAATATCAAAATACATTAGACTGCAACTTTATGTTGGTACTCGTACGTAAATAGCATTAAAGAAACTATGCGAGGTGCTCAAATGGCCATAAGTAACTATACGAAATTTACAGAAAAAGTGTCCGATAAACCTGTCTGCGTAAATTTGCACTGTATTTGAAACTATTTCTGTTTTCCTTTACGTTGAAGTACATAATTCGAGTCGCATTTTTGTGTGAGTTTCATGTAAAGGCTTTTTATTTGCACACTGATTGAAAAAAAAACAAGATGGGTGGATGGATGGACGAGTAGATGGACGGGTGAATGGATATTAAAATAAATGTTAAATGAAAAGTATGAAGAGTGAGCATCAAAATATTTTAAAAACTATAAAATAGTCATAGTGTGCCCCTTCAAATGCAAACGAGCCCTCGATACTGACAATCTTTCCTTGCAACACAAATTCGAGTCTTTGGCAAGTCTCACCCGATAAATCTGTTTACAGATGCAGGACTACATGCAGTTTCTTTTCTTGCAAACGGACAATGGGACTGGAGACCGGCTTTCATGTCACTCTGTTAAAAAGATAGCGATGAATTCGTGAGTGTAAAAACAACCCGCTGCGAAAAATCGTCACTGCACTACCAAAACAAGAAGAATCTGAAAGTATGAGTTCATTACGTATAAACACTGTTGTGAAAAAATCTTAAACTGTTCTATCATGGTCACTCGGCAAACAGCACCAAGTGGCAAGTGCGGAAATTTTTATGTAGAATGTGTTACTTTTTATTGCTCCCTTGGGTGTCAAGTCCGTCAGCCGTCATCATTTGAACATAAATTATTTGAGGTCTGGCCTTTATTTACCGCTCGCGATGTTTGTTGATCTTCATCTCCCATTTACTCTTCACTTCTGACACCAGCTACCGTGGTCCACATTGAACGATTCACGTGATAATTTTTTCCACCCAGCTTTTCTCCTAATTTTCATTGCACATCGTGCCTCGGACACGACTTGAAGTCGGTCCATAAAAAATCCTTAAGGACTTGCCTAAATATCCAGCCATGTTGCCCTTATTCTTGATTAGTAACTCGTTTGCCTGGGAACAGTACATGTGGTGAACGCTTATTACCTAACATTTACCAGTACACTGAGCTTTTTGTACTGTGTTTTAACAACTCCTTCTGAAAATGCCATATCCCAGAATTTTGTCTTTCCCTGACCACACTCGTTTCTTGTAGGTCTTTTGCTGCCACAGAACCTTGACATTCGGAACATTCCTTTTCGTACGATGAGAGCTCTTACGATTGACTTGAGCGGTACGTGTTACCCAAAATTTAGGAAAGCCTGGTACCATAAAGCATCCTTTATTTCCAAATTTGGAGTGATATAAGACTGGGCCGAACCTCTACTTATCCACCCTACTATAAAGACACGTTATTATGAAACGTTTACGTAATTTTACGAAAGTACTGTAACAAATTTTAAGCTACGTTGAAGGTAATATTCAATTCGTCAATACAAATTATATTGACTATGAATAGTGGAATACGACATATACAGTAAAAATATACATACTGTAGCACCTTGTTAAGGAAAGAAAAAGAAGAAAGTGCACACTTCACTAAAAGATATATGAACTGTGCTTATAGTAAGGTGAAAGGTAAAGGACAGAACAAAGAAGTAACAACAATTTTTAGAGTCTGTATCCATTTATTCAGAGGTTAACATAATTTTTATTAGTTGACGCTTGCTTTTTCAATTCAAGATCTAACTCTTTGTATTATTATTATTATTATTATTATTATTATTATTATTATTATTATTATTATTATTATTATTATTATTATCATTATTATTATCCCGTCTATTGTTGATAACTGTAAAACTATTTTATTTTATTTGTGCATCTAAATACAATGACAGTTACATTAATATTGCGTAGAAACAACCCTTTACATAACCAACCATACTTACAAACACAACTGCGTATTCAAATACTATGCATCACCATAATAATTTTATCTAATAAACAAATACAGTGTTTTTAAAGGAACAAATTAATGACATAGTCCACCTTTTCTTTTTTTTTTAACTCTTATTATGGGTGCATATGTATGTTTTTGTTTGGTACTTATGTTTACGTTTGTTTGTATCTCCGCTTTCAACACATATTTACAGTGATCGCACCATCAAGTCTTATGCATGAAAATGTACGTCTTTTTTAATAACAAGGGGTTAGGAATAAACGCATTTCGATTGCTTGTATTTCCTTCTGCGCTCTTGAAATGCGTGTTTAAAATTGAAACTCCTGTGCTAGCAGTTAAGCTGAAATTAATCTCTAAATGTAAGAGGCATAAGCAATTTTAATAAAAGACGAACTATCTTCAAATGGCGCCGTAAACAGAAAGCAGATATAATTTCTTACGACAAACGCATTGAAAAAAGAGAGAGAAAAGTACAATGGAAAAATATATGGGGTGGTAAATGCATTTTTGTTTTCATGGAAGCCCTAATTCCTGTTGTACAACAATACTGATCACAAATAACACCAATTGCACACTTTCCTCTACAATTCCAGATCCCTTAGGCCGTGTTACGATCAATATTTATGCACCAAACAAAGATAAAGGCCTCATTTTACTCTTAAGAAAGTTGCAGGTCTTTGAATTCTCCAAACTGAAAGCTTCAACTTATTTTAGGTCGAGATTTCTGTTGTCCTTTAAAGTCTTCTCTCGGTAAGCGAGATGGTAACGTGCTTTCAAGGAGGGCGGCAATTGACAGCTTGAACTAGATTTAATCTATAGTTGGAGAACTAAAAATCCTCAAACGAAGAGTTACACCTGGAGTCAAAAATACCCAACAGTGGAGGGTCAAGTATTGATCGGTGCTATGTCGGCTAATTTCGAATAGTCTATGGGATTTTGGGAACTCTGCTGAAATATTACTGAAATAGTGCTGAACATGCAGCAATAAGCTTAGCTTAAAGTCAAATTGGAGAGGTAAAAGGTCCAAGCATGTGGTAAATTCAAACGAAGCTGTCTGGTTCAAAACTTAAATTACTCGAAAAACTGAAGGATTATGGATTTGAATGACAATGTCAAATGAAGCCTCTGGGAATAAAATGGCCCTAGGAGCTAAGAAAACTTGGAATCTTTTTCATTTATGATAGAAAAATGTTATACATGAAGAATTTTTCCGAGAAACTTCTCAACATAAACAAGATCCATTATTGGACCTCAAGAAGGCTTCCTATTTATGGAAAGGTCCATACATTGGTATCGATCAGTAAAGGGAAAGATAAAATGTTGAACTAAACGTTTATGTAACTTGTGCCCAAATGGAAAATTTAAACATATTTTGGCGTCGATTTAAGGATGCATTTGAAATCTGAAACGTTTTCGTCGCCTATCGTTACGCTTTCCAGTTGGGCCCATGTTCAGTTCTTATTAAGTATTAAAACGATGAAACTGTTCTTTTTTTTTTATTTTGTTCTATGTGCTAACTTACGTCATGTCCAGCCACTGTTCTCATAATTTTTTTGTGCGAAGACGGGAGGCTTGTACTGAGCGGGCCTTTGCAATGACGTGGCTATGCAATGCTGGTGAACCCTTACAAGGGCGAAAATGTTTTCCATGGCTGCCCGAGGATATATACGGTAATAGACTTTACGCGTGCATAAAGGGTCCCAAGTGCATGTACGGTAGTCTTAACATTACTCACATCGAGTACCCAAACAATAAACGTATGATTTTGTATTGCAGGTGGTGAAGAGTGGAAAGAGGTTGCTGAGAAACTGGGCCTCACGCGAGCAGAGATACGTCACCTTGAGAAGCGAACTCTCAACCCATGTGACGCTGCATTGGCTTTCATTAGTTAGCGGTGTCACATTAATCTGGACGATCTGTACGATGTGCTAAGCGAATGCGGGCTGCCTTTGTTGGCTGATTTTCTGTGAAGAAACCTTGAAAGACAGTTTTTTCATATGAAAAAAAGTGCCTAAACATATTAATGTAAATGACTTTTTAATACCGAGTAAGTGTAGCGCACTGTGTTAGTGGGGGCAGGCACTTTTAAGTGCCAATTAAAAAAAGAAGCCAAAAAAGCCTTAAAAACCAATTTGAAACAAATACTTTAATATGAAAATAGCATGTTTGAGAATCGCAACTGGCAGCGGAAAGACCAGCTATTATTATTTACAATTTTTGCATATTAATCAAATATTCAGATTTCACAAGCGATGCTATATATACCTGGATCGTGTTTAATTTTTTTTGTTTTCATATTCAACCGGCAGCGGAAAGACCAGCTAAATAAGTTTTAACTTATTTACAATTTTAACATATTAATCAAATATTCAGATTTCACAAGCGATGCTATATATACTTGGATCGTGTTTAATTTTTTTATTTTTTAAACTTTCATTTGTATGGAAACCTGGAAACTAGCTGGTGTGTCATCGCAGACTTCCTGGACCTATAGCTAAGTATATGACTATAAACATCTATTGTATCGTATTGTTTTAATCTTAGCTCATGTACATGCACATGCATGAAATGACGTCACGGATCATAAAACGATTGCTCCCCTGGAAGCTTTCATCCGCTCGCTTGGAAAGCAAGCAACTGCGCATGCGAAAACGCAGGCTAAGATTGTCCATTAAAAAAATGATGACCAAAAATAGTTTTCCTTAAATAGAGTAAAGCATTACTCTGAACAGTAACAAACAGTAATGAAGTAACAAAGGTGATTCAGCCAATAAGCTCAGCGTCTGACAGGTCATTAATGCAGGTTAGTATACGTGAACATCAATTTAATACGGCGAGGAGGCGACAGGGGTGTGTTCTTGAAAGCAAAAACGACAAAATCAGTGCTTGGAGGTTAACCCACCAGAATAAAATGGCCGCTATTTTCTGTTGTTTTATTGAGCTTCTAGTAGGTAGTCTGCCAGAACTGTTCACAACTTTTGTCGTGTTTCGAAGAGACTGCAATTGGCTTGTGGTTGGACTGTTTCATGGGTCATCTTTCACGAAAACCTGGACTGAGTTTTTTAGTTCAGTCCTATTTCCCCGAGTTTCATTGGCTTATCAGGAATGTAGTCGAAGCCATTTCCCTTGTTCGTCGTCAAGTTCAAGTTCAATTTCAAGTTTATTAAGTTTTTCAAACAGTTACTTACAATGAACACCGCCTGCAAATAGCGAGCTAATCTAGCTAGGCGGTGTTAAGGACATACATATACGAATTACGAATTGAAGACGTTAAAAAAAGTCAATTTTGAATACATTATTTGTCAAAACAGTCAAAAGCAATGAAAAGTGAAGAAAAATATTATGATTTATGATTGAATCATAATTAAGATGACTTTTTTATTTCAGAAATAAGAGTGCTAATGTCAGCATAACTGTCCAGAGTTTCTAAAGTTACAAATAGTAATGCTTGAATTTTCTTTTTGAATATGTACTTTGGAAGTCTTCGATAGCTTTCGGGAATGCTGTTCCAAATTTTAGCTCCAACGATGGAAAAAGAGTTTTTATGATGATAGAGCCTAGAATAATTAATATAGTAGTTACCAGAAGATGCTGATCGAGTATTATACTGATGTATGTCTTGTGTAGAAGTAAAAAGTAAGTACTTCTGGGGTCGTGCCTATTAATCCAAGGTTGATTACGTGTTTGTTTTGGCGTGGTGGACGTATTCGTTTGACGCTGAAGTTGCAGAGGATTCTGCCTCCTGTAATAACTTTGCCTTGTTCTCTTCGACCGATGCAAAGTTTCCTAATGGCCCACTACAGTGGTTTTTATGTCGATATTCAGGAACGGCTTAAAAGGGAGAGTATTCTTGTAAAAAATTAACGGGGGAAGGGGGGGGGGGGGGGTTACAGCATTAAGGTACACGCGCACATCTTGATAAACACAAATTTTTAAGGAAAAATAAAAATTTCATCTTGAAATTTAATGGTGTCCCTCCCAAATTTATTTATTCATTTAATGTAAAATATTTCCATAATTCATTTTTATTAGCGAAGGTCCACATGAGGACTCGATAAGAGACTTACTGTCACATCGCGTCCGTTCATGACGATAATTATAGTCAGACACTGGATGACTTTTGGGCAAGTAATTTATCTTTTATTTTTTCACAATTGATGATAACACAACCGTTTGGTATGGAATGCTTTGCGATTTAGAAAAATAAAATGCTTTCAGTTCCATAGTGCGCACGTCTTAAAATTTTGACAAATAAATCTGTAAGGAGAGCATCTCTTACTAGTAGTCGTTTTAATTAAGGGAGCTTTAAGCCGGCGACACACCTAGCGATTTTATACGACAAACGCCGCGATCGGCGAAAATCGCCATGTGTACCCGGTGCAGCGATTGCGATTTTCGCTGATCGCCACGCACGATCGCCGTATAAAATTGCCGATATCTGGCATGGCGATTAAATTCGTCGGCATTCGCCAAGTGTGCCCGTTCCACGTGATTTTCTACGGTTATTGCTGCGAATCGCCAGTAAAGCCAACCCTTTAGGTTGGGCGATTTTATCACATGACTTTTCAAAACTGCCACATCTCCGCGATCGACGAAACAAATCGCCAAGTGTGTCCGTATCAATCGGTGGCGATAGGTGTGTCACTGGCTTAAGCAACGGTGACGGCAACGACAGCTCTGCAAAACAATAGGTTTAAGGAGCAAAAATAATTGCTCTGCACGTGCGTTTTACATTTTGGTACATTTCTTTGCCGTCCTCTGCAAAATAACAACGTGAAATGACCACATTTAAGGTTTTGTGGAGAACGTACTCACGACGGTGAATCTTTCATTTTCTTTCTTAACTTCTACCTCACTCGCACCAATTTGGTTCCTGGATAGTTCGCCATTTTTGTAAACGTTGAGCGAGTCGAAATAATCGCGCGTAGCACAAATGAAATAAAGATATATTTTCGGGTGACGTTTTCGTTGCCGTTGCCGTCGTCGTCTGTTGCTAAATCAGCCTAAAATTTTAGCAACAGAACGGGAACGTCATTTGAGGACGCGAGAGCTCGCGGAATAGTCTGGACGCGAGTCTATTTCGACTATATATGGGCGTTCTTGATGCGCGCGCCGTTGTCAACTGACGTTCCCGTTCTGTTGCTAAATCAGCATTAGGGAGTTAAAGAAACGAGGACGGAAACGGTAACGAGAACGCCACAAAACAATGGGCTTACTGAGCAAAAACAATCGCTCTGCACGTGCGTTTTACACTTTGGTACATTTCTTTACCGTCCTCTGAAAAACAACAACGTGAAATGACCAAATTTTAGGTTTTCTCGAGAACGGGAGCGTATGACGCAAAATCTTCTTTATTTTTCCTTACTTTGACGTCCTTCATACTAATTTAGCTCCTGGAGAGTTCGCCAGCATTTTCCAAGTTAAACAAATTTAAATTATTGCGAAAGAGTTACAAAAACGAGAAGTTATATTTTTAAATGACGTTCTCATTACCGTTGCCGTCCTCGTTAAACTCTCTATTTTCCCAGTTAACAGTTCTGCGAGAAGTCGTTCTTTTTGGCGTATTTAACCTACCAAAATTACACAAATTAAAAGCCGCATATACTCCATGCTAATAAACGGCATTTATACATCAGTGAGTTAAAACAGGTGGATCAAAACAAGAAATTAACATTTCAGTTATCTTGAACATCACGGGGTTACTTTTCGATGTCTCCGACGACCGCTGTTAAAATCCTTTTGGATATTGCATATGGGGTCGTCTGGATTTGTAGGGTAATGCTGTGACCAGTAAATGTAGTATGCCCACACGTTCATTTTAGTGAACTTTGTCAGCTGTGAAGAAAGAAGCAAAGGAAATGGCAATGAACTCAATTGTAGACAAAGACCCCAAACATATAAGGCCACTTTTGATATATGAACTAAATTCGTAGGAATGAATTTTATGGTACAATAGAAACTTACGTACCGAAAATTAAACATACATCAACTCGGAAGCTCTTAAAACTGTCATTAACTCAAATAACTATTATATCAATATGCAACGGATCCAGTTCATTGCTTCCTGTCTTGGTTTGTGCGAAATATCGTTTTCAATCTCTCCAAATGTAATTTAGGGAATTAACTGTATTCTTCGGAAATAACCTACTTGTCATTTTTATTCTTAACTTGATACGGAGGCACAAGAAAATAAAACAAAAGAAGTAAATCCCGTAGAAATCGTAACATATTGAAATATGTCCATTGCCTTTAGCTATTATTTTCATTGTTATTATTATTATTATTATTATTATTATTATTATTATTATTATTATTATTATTATTATTATTATTATTACTGCAACTGTTTTCCTAGCAGGGAATGTCTGTCCCTAATTTTACTCGAAACCCCACCATGATACAAGAGGAAAGGTGGTTGAAAAACCCCCAAAATGGTTGTTTTTTCTTTACATATTTTAACATCATTTTGTCATCATTCAGTAGATACCCATTGTGTCCAAGAAAAGGCGGTCACGTGTTGATAATGACGTCATAGGCGTCATTTATTTGAATAGGCGCCACATAGGATTTGCCATGTGGAATTTTTTTTTATCGCCAGAAGGTTATTGGACCGAAATTACATTTAAACAATAAAAACATTACAGAAAACGTATTAGACAGCGAAAATTACATGAAACATTTCAACATTTTGGTTAATGTGCTAGTCAAAACTTGATTGCCATGGTAAAAACCCATTTTATGGGAAAAATTTCCCTCGTCAAAACTTGGCCGAGGAAAAATTGTGCAGCTGCTGAAAAACTTGTTCTCCCATAATAAAAGCGCTTAAGATAAATCCTCAAAAATTAAGAAGGAAGTGAGATGCTAAAACTCCTTTCCTTTTTCTTTCACCTCCTGCCCCCCCTACCCCCTTCCTCCGTTTCCCTTGTACGTTCAAGGCTATACTTGCAGTGTAATTGAAACAATCGATTGCTATTGAGTTTAATAACGTTGTAAAACAGCAACAGAAACTGCTGCTTGATTAGAAACATAACATAAAGATAATTGTGACAAGCTAATAAGATAATTTAAACCATTAAACTTCTGAGTGAACAACAGGTTTAACTTACGTCAAGATCTTTGCAGTTGGTGTCTCGCATTCCAGTATGGGTACACGACAGCGTTTTGTCGACGGGTATTTGAAGCTCGTAAAAGCCAGACGGGCTTGTACATTCGTCCTTGCCCAACATCAAACCACTAATTGAGGGTCCATTCAGTGGGTGGCTGCACATTGGTTCCAGACGAGTATCCTCCTTTTCAACGCAGTAGTGAGCCTCTGAAATGATATTACTCATGTTTGTGAGGTCTGTGGAATATACCGCACAATAATATACAAATATTTTTTTTCTGTTCATAGCCTTGTATCCCTTTCCCCCTTCCCACTCCGAACTAAAAAAACCATTTCTTCGAAGCTCGGAAAACGAAAATCGCTAGATAGAGCACTGCTGATGAAATCACGTGATATTGATTAAAATCGTATCTGAAAAGTGACTTTATTTAAGTGTCGGAGTATCTAGTACTGTAGAACTGGTTTGGGACACTATAAATCAGTGAAATAAATATAAAAATGAACATAGCGTTTGTCAAATTCCCAGCTGGTGGGAAGTAAATCCAGTTGGCTATTTATAAAGTGTGCCCTTGAATTTGAAAACGGGGCTACCGTAAAACAAATCCAAGGGGGCATAGGAGGAGTTGAATCCAGGACCTCCGGATCTAAACTAAATGAGGACGAACAAAATACAGCACTATATGTATCCACTAGGACAACGTAGAATAGCAGAATATCGCCTATTCATACTAAGCCTCACTGGAACTGCTTTAAAAAAGCCTGTTTTTCAAATATACACTCTCAAGCCAAAGTAAAAGTTTAAATTACCAACTGAAATTCAATAAAGAAAATTTAGCATTAGGATATCATGCTTTCACTTTTATCCAAACGGACAGCACTCTAGCCATCAACTACAGTTTTGATATAGTTGCAACAAAAGTTTATAGGTATTGTTGCAAGGAATGGTTTAATAAGCTGTTGGAAAGTATTGACGTCGGTGATCAGGTGTTATTGTCAGCATCAAGACGTACTTACCAGATCTGTCTGGATCTTCTTTACGTTCACGACACTCGTCTTCATCGCTGATTTTAAAACGATCAAACTTGAGGTCCCTGAAAGTCGTTATTGGTTGATGGTATTGCTTGATTTGGCCATCCCCCGCGCGAAAAAAAGCTCTGCCTAGATGACGAACTTTAATACGAACCTTATCCCAAACACTTTCGGGTTGTCTTTCAGGACCAAAAAGCTCAATATACATCTGTTGAAAATGATTATTGTTATGATTAAATGAATTCTTGTTGTATTCAATGAAACATGAAGTAAATGTGACAAGAAATATACAGCTCTAATTTGCTACATGAGTGTTCGTTTTCTTTTAAAGGTAAATAACTCAGCATTGAAGGCCTAGATGTTAAATTTTGCAAGCTAGATACTCGCATAGTTCTCGTCGAAACCTACACACATCGATGCGGGTCATTTATCTATAACTATTTTCATATGTTTACTTGCCTAATTCTTCACCAATTAACAGTTGTAGTCGTCAACGGAAAAAAAGGTGATCCTCATATCATCTAACAAGCCCTGATGGCTTCTAAGAGGATTCTTTGCCTCTATTTCTCTAAATAATTTTAAAAATGTGTATTTTTTTATATGGCAAAATTTACAAATCAACCTCGTTTCCAGGACTTTTCGTCAGTTTACAAGGGAAAAGCCCTGGGAACGAGTATGTTAATAAAGGAAAAGATACACCCTTCTTACTTTGATCAGTCGCGCGTTGTGACATGTCTTGCAAATTTGATCTGACCCTATACTGAATCTCGTGGAACCCTTCTTGATTTCTTCGAACATCTGTAAAATTCGACAAAAATACGGAATTAATAGAAAGTAATAATTGAACCTATCACCTTTAATAGCTAAGGCAAATGACACTTCACTGGGATGTTTCTCCATGTGAAGTTCACCAATTCTGAAAGTGAAGTTGCCCTTTCCTTCGATGTACTGACATAAAATCCTTGGCTAAAAGTTTCCCGGGTATCATTATCAAGGTAAAATATGGCCATAATCTTTGTTTCACTGGTTGACTTGTCTTTAATTTATCGTTACCAGTCTTAACAAAAGGCTACCTGTTTGTGGTTGACGTTATCAAAACTCCATTTATGAACGCTTTGGCTGTATCTCAGTTTAGAGAAACACCTTTCAGCCTTTGTTACAATTTCGGATATCTGTTGAAGTACTTTCGTGAGTTCCACTGCACCATTTAGTCGCCCAGTGCTCAGTGCACTTTCCGAGGCAATCCGTTGGAATGAGCCCATGACATCGTCCAATTGCCACAGCGTGCGAAAACCAAGGGCTTTGTGGAGCTCATAGATGGTTTCCATAAAGGACTGTTCTAACTCTCTGTAAGTACCGAGCAAGTTTGCCACGAAAGTCTGCCGCAGTTGATTGGTTATAGTAGCATCTATAATACAAGAAAGGTACAAGAACTTTTTAAAGACTAGAAAACTTCGCTAAGCATAGCTCTTTCAAAGGAACGAACTGCAACAACATTCTTCGCAAGTCTTTCTGTGACTTCTGCGTCGAGGAAAGAGATATAACATTCCCGCGGTTAAACGCCCGCGCAACTTATAAGAAACTCAGTTACTTGGAGGAGGAGTTGGTGAAGAATAAACTAGACGACAGTGTACAGACCTTGCTTGTCCTTTGCTTTACTTGCGAGCGACGTGCATAGGATTTTATCTATATTTTGTCCTCTTTGCAAACTATGTTGGTAGCAAAATAGCTCAGGATGTGCTTATCTTGGCTTGCGCTTATCCTGTTTATATCCGTGTCAACTTTCTGGTGCCTTTAGAGCTCCGATAATTGGATAATTCAAAGCACAAACAGGGAAGCAAATAGATTGTCAGCGTTTACTTGGCAGTGCAGGGTTAACTTGGTTGAGCGAAAACCACAAAGAACGGAAAGATTCTGGCAGTTGCAGTAAAATGACGCCATCTAGTAAATGGCCTTTCCACATTGCTACAACTACGAGAATTTATATTGTTTTTGGTCCCCCCCCCCCCCTGCCACCACCCCCCAATTTAAATTTTGTTCCCAATGAAGTCAGCTCTACTTTGAACGAAAACCACATAGAACGGAAAGATTCTGGTAGTTGCAGTAAAATGACGCCATCTAGAAAATGACCTTTGTAAGGTCAAAACAAAGCCGGCGGAAGCCAAAGCAGAAATAGCAGCTGATTAAGGTGGCCCGATACTATTTATTTGCGTAAGGGGGCGACTATTTTCAATTCAAATTTTCGACCGCTCAGCTGCATTCGATTACCGAGGTATTTTAGACACTGAAAAAGGAATGCTTGAAGTTTATCAAAAGCATCCTTTTATTGAGATCGATACGAATTTACGAAAATTTTTAGCAATTTTCTCGAAGATGGTTTTCAAAGAAAATGCGTATTATTGGGAAAATGAGAAGAGGTTTTTCCTTCATATTACTCTGAACAGGTGCTTCTCGCCGGTCACAATTATGGCAACTACGTTGTTTTCCGGGACTCGTTCAATTTTTTGCTCTTTTAGTCTTATTTCGTAAAACCGTCGTGAGCACCCATAAAACAGTCGATAACAAAGCTCCAGACCAAGTTTTGCCGTATTCTGACGATACATTTTATAAGGCAGCAAATTCGGGTCACTCGGAGCTGCTCAACCAAACTGCTCTGAAAACCGTTTTGCTGAAAAAACAAATCAATATCACACATGCTGTTTTGGAATTATGCACGGGAAGATTTTTCATATCTGCCCCTTGGGAGTCCACCTTGTGGAATAATTTGAATAAAGGGATAAATTAATTAGGAAAGCTTTGATTTGAACGTTTAAAGGGAATTTTATGGCAATAAAAATATTGTTTCGAGGCCTGTCTATCTCACATTTATTATATCATTTGAGTTGGAACATTCGTCTATTTCTATTTTTTCTTTTTTGTTTGTTTTTGTTTTTGTTTTTGTTCTTTTACATGTATGCAAGCTAAGAAGCTTTCTTATGTAATGTTTGAAACATGAGCAGTAGTGTTTTATCGGGATTTAAAACCACGAGGCGCAGCCGAGTGGTTTTAGACCCGATAAAACACGTGCTGCGAGTTTTAACCGCTTCAAAAACGTTCCTGGAAAAGCGTGTGTCAAGAGAGTTCATAACAATGTTGCTTTTGTGAACGTTGGAAATAAGCATATAAGCAAGCCAGCGTTCCTTTTTCAGTGTCTAAAATATCACGGTAATTCAATGCAGCCGAGATTTTGCTAAGTGAACAATTTATTCTGACAGGAACTGTAAATGGTTTGAGCCCAGGAGTCTGGTCATCACGGTACGTAAGTTATGATCATCCGAGTGAATGTAGTCCCGAGAAGGACTGTTTAAGGTGACATTGACTGACGTTTTGACAATCCGAGTGGAAGACATCTTCAGAGTCAAGTAAATTGTACTGACGTTCCACAATTTACTTGACTCTTGAGTTTCGTTCAGGTTGTCGAAACGTTAGTTAATGTCAGCTCAAACAGTCCTTCCCAGGACTACACTGACTCACCAAGATGATCAAAACTTACTTCCTTAATTTGACAGGGTATTGTTGCATTAAGAAATACGTACTGTGTAAATATAAGAAAATAAGGTGTCCAGTGTTTTAAAGAAAAAAAATCTTGACTCGCTTTCTTACCTGGTGGGCTACTAAGTTTGGTAATTGCGATCTCGGTCTTATTTAGGAGTGGGATATCAAAGTTATGTGTCCCGATGTTGTTGTCTAGGTCTATAACTTTCCCTATCATATCAATACGAGCTGCTCCTAAAACGAAATAGGACTCGATTTCCGCTTCAAGGTCTGCAGTATCACGAGGTTTGGAAGCCTCCTCCAGCAGACACACTAAATCAGCCGTTAAACGCGCCTTTTTCATCTCCAGGTTGGCCTTTGTACAAACAAAATAGAGAGGAAGATAGGGTGAACAATTTGAAGAATGGAATGATGATAATAAAAATTATAAAATTAATATATAATTACAATAATAACCTTAACAGAATTGTTTGCGACTGAAAAATCGCAAATGCCAAATAACTTTGTTAATTTGAAGACAAGGGGGATGCCCCGCACCCCAGATTTTCGGTTTTTGTATCTTTTGTATATAACTCTAACAACGGGGGTTTTCGATAAACAATTTTAAATAAAAAAAGCGATAGCTGTGTTGAATGATGTTTCGATGACTCCATAGACCTTTTTCATAGATGGCGGCCGATAAACAATTTTTTCATGATAATTAAACATGATGGCGGCCGATAAACAGTGTTTTCATGAAAATTAGTCTTACTAGCCTCGTTAGTATGTGCAAAATTGAACGGAAATTTTACTCTAAAATGAGGTTTGTAAGGCTAATTAACATCTTTTGAAAAGAATAATAAATTGGCCGCCATTTATGAAAAAAGGTCTATTGTATCAAGTCCGATTTTGCGTGTAGTTATATAGGGAAAAGTGGGCGAAAGTTTAATTCCATGTGATTAAAAATAAAAATGTGGCATGCAAAGGGTGTTAATTATAAGGTAAATAGTTTTGTTCAATAGAGTCAGATTGAGCGTTCAGTTTGGGTTTCTTGCTTTGATGAAGAGTATTTTGTAGATTATACAATCCAGCATTTCACGGAATTTCTTTAGAATGGGTAATTGTTTGCGCTGATCATTAATCGTCTGATTGTGTATGTCCCATAAATGTTTCCCAATAGCAGAATGCTTATGTTGATTAATGCGTTAAAAAGGGTGTGGCCTGTGTAGCCTACATAATCTGCATCACACAGATCACATTTAAACTCATAGACAACAAATTGTTGTTTAATGAGAGGTGTACTGGCTTATGTCACTTGGATCTTATCAGCATCTTTTTGCTTGTAAACATTGGGCGTAGCTCAACCATTGCTCAAGAGCTTTTTTGTAGAACGTCATTTTTTTTTATTTTATGTTTATTATTTTTATTATTTGTTCCTTTTCTTTCTTCATGATTCAAACGCCGCCCGTGTTATGCGCTTAAAATACTGGGGGAATATCTCAATCTTATAAACCCCTTGGGCCAGATTTTCCCCCAACAAGTCATTTTCTTAGCTGTTTGTTACTTTTCGTTTAATTGTGTTTATCACGTTTTTGTTATTTTACTATTGCTTCCTATTGTAAATTGCACTAAGTGGCAAAATTCCTAAATATATTATCAAACCAAACAGTGGTACCTTCATAATGTCAGGGACTGAGGAGACTTTCATTTTGTCAAAGTTCAGGTCGCTGGAATCACTA
Organism: Pavona decussata; assembly: GCF_977016875.1. NCBI lineage: Eukaryota > Metazoa > Cnidaria > Anthozoa > Scleractinia > Agariciidae > Pavona > Pavona decussata. The sequence goes on along the minus strand of NW_028145529.1, from coordinate 585,593 downwards.
AGAGGCCTGTATTTCCCAAAAGTCAGCCATTTCTCGGCATTCTTCATGAGGGGCTCAAGTGCGGTAAGGCATGGTTTATTTGCGTCGTACTCGACAATAGCGAGAGCTGTGTTAATGAAGGCAAATGGGCCTTGTGGTTCTTCGGATACTATGCTGGTAAATATACCGGAGGCAAAGCCGGTAATACCCTGAAGTACTGCCATAAACTGCTGTCGGGTTAATCTATTCTGTGCTGCTTCTTGAGCCTCCTTCAATGACGAGTAAATCTTTCTAAGTGTATCGTTCATCTGCCTTTCTGACTCTATAATAGCCTGCGAGAACAAAAAGTATGGGAAAAATATTAAAACGGAACTAGGTTACCTTTTTAATATAATATTAACTCGCATGGCTCTTCCTCTTTATTATTTTTGTTATGATCTATTTATTTATTTGTATAATTTTTTATGTACTCTAGTAAGGAAAAGATATCCGAAGTTAAAAGGATATGTGAAAATAAAGTTGTTGTTGTTGTTGTTGTTGTTACTTGGATATGGTGGTGCCAGGTAAATTGCAATACCCTGTCCTGTTCAGCGAAACCCCAGGCAGATTGTCAATAAATCAATCATATTTTTCCGGTTACAAGAATTTCAGAGTAGATTTACCTCAACCATTTTCCGCAAACCCCTTAAAGGCTTAAGAGAACCCCTTCTCAAATTTACTTGCACCGTAAAGGTTTTTGCATGAACATGGATATGACATAGAAAATTACATCAGGATTTTTGCAACATCTACGTTTTATATTTTAATTATAATGTATGGTGATATAATTTTGCTATCGCAGTAGCGAAACGTTGTTTATATTTTTTCTCGAATAAGTGGAGCGTTTTAATTTATCTTATAGATCTTCGCCAATCATTTCATATTTCACTGCCTGTGTATTCCACTCATTTTTTCTTACAGTTAATACGCATGTGTGGTGAGTAACTACCTAGACCGCCATCAACAGCAAAATTAGGCAAGTACGATATGTACCATACATCAGTTGCACCCTATGTCGGATTAGGACTGGGACTCAATTAATCCTAAGAGACGGGAAGAGTCCTTAGATGTCTTAGATTTTGCTGCGAGTTGTGTGCTCTGCATCGAACCATATACAAGTCCAAAATAATCATAATCTGCTTCAGACTCTTCCATTTGGCTTAATCAGAATTTCAGCACTGCAATTCTTCCAAAGGTTGACTGTAACGATTAAGTTTACAATGTAGCTTTGTAAGTAAATTTAGTCTCATTTTTGCTTAGTTGGTAGAGTAATTTTTAAATACAAGCCATTGCTTATAGACCTTAAATTACAGCTTGAATGGAACAGGCCTGAAATATTTTAAGCTATTGATTTGGGTTATTAATATTATAATGACATGTGGATAAGCCTATGACATATAACAAGACACCACGTTCGTTCATTCATTCATTCATTCATTCATTCATTCATTCATTCATTCATTCATTCATTCATTCATTCATTCATTCATTCACTTATTTATTTATTTATTTATTTATTTATTTATTTATTTATTTATTTATTTATTTATTTATTTATTTATTTACAAAACTTCCACCTTCAGTAGTTAAGTTTAGGCTTCTAGTCAAGTATATTTTAAGCTATAGTAGGAAGCCTTAAAATTGACTACACAGATTCAGAGACAACATGCAACGATAAAATTTCATTGGAGATTCCTTCCTAAAGTTAGCGCACAAATTGGCCTGTTTTCTCGGACAATTTCGTGTCTTGTAAATTATTTCAATTTGTGTAGAACATTTAAGTTAACTAAGAAAAAATTTGTGAGTTTTTGCGGACCTTTTTATCCTTTAGTTGAAATTTGTTAGCTCTATTAATTGAAATTCATCAAATACATACGAATACTCTACCTGAACATACATCCTTTTCTCACTTTCGTCTACGGATCTAGCTGCGATCAGTCGTCGTTTCTGTGCGTTTACTTGTGCACGTCCCACTTTCGACATTATAGTCGCTATCTGAAATGAAGCATTGTAAAGTTATATAGTTACATACATACATACATACATACATACATACATACATACATACATACATACATACATACATACATACATACATACATACATACTTTATTGTAACCTCCCCAATGGGGCTTTTCAGGAAGAATTATTTAAGTACTAAAGTTACTAATAACTACACGATTAAAATTAATCAAATTTAAAAAACGTTTAAAACATTATGTAAACTTTATAATCGAGAAAAATACTAAAAATAAATTAAGTTAAGGAAGTATTTACAAAATTGTCTAAAAGCTTATTCTTCAAGATACGTTTAAAAACTTGAACCGAACGGCTATATACATATAGTCTGTCCAATTTAAATTTGATTAAAAAAGCTAAAGGATCCTAAGATGGTGGCAATTTTTAAGGCTAATTTTCAAACTAAAGGATCATAGCAAACACCTATCTAACGGTCCTAACGTCATCTACGACGGCAAATTAAATGCTCTTCTGGTGATGTTTACTTTGGTGAAACAAAACGAAGCATAAGCGTTCGCGTGTTGGAACATGAGAATGTTGAGTCTATTTAGTAATTCTGAAACAGTGATGCATTTTAAAAAACAAACCCATGGAGACACCTGTACTTGGAATAAGATCCTATCGGCAAAGTCATACTTACAAGATCCTCGGGGACTATTAATTATTTAACCAAAAAAAGCTTTTATTCAACATTCTGTCAGGTTCACTATTTCAGGGCAAAACTATTTCCACGTGGAATAACACAGTATACGTTTAGCGACGTGCTATCTCCTTGAGGATGAATGAATAGTCCGACGAAAGCAATTTTGTTGCTAACAATTGTATCTGCACTGTATATCGCAAAATAACAGCCCAATTGACTTTGAATGGAGCCAATTTTGGGGCTCGAAAAAGTACTTCCTCTGGTCAATCCATCAACAGACGCATACAATCAAAGTAATAGGCGAACTCGATGCATAGATACGTGGTCAGCGTCAAGAACGGGAAAACCTGTGCGAGCAAGTCACAATTAGTCTTTTTATTAATCTTCTTATTAGATCGCTTTCCACACTCAATTTAGTTGCTCTTTTAAAATTTCCTATTGCTAAATAGCATCTGAGATAAAAGAAAGCATATTGATGACTGACCTCTTGGAAGTTGTTATTGTTTGTCTCTTCTTCCATCATATCGTTGAAGGCCTGTTCGTAAGTTTCAGCTGCAGCTTTTATTTCATTTACGTCTTCTTGAAGTGTCTCCCATTTCACAAGAGGGGTGAACAAAGCATTTTTTCCGAAGATATCAAAGCCTTCCTGGCCCAAGAAACCAAGCTTTCTTTGAGCGTCTAAAACAAATGTCATTTATATTTCGTTAGTTCTTATACTACTACTTTACATCCCCCCCGCCTTCGTTCGTTAAGAACAAGAACAATAATAATGATGGACAAAACGTACATAATTGATTTCCATGTCTATGTTCATTGGCGCTTTACAAAGTTTTAACCAGCCAACAATAAACTTTTTCAAGAAGCTCACCTTTCATAATATACTCAAGGTCCTTTCTTCCAGTCGCCATGTTGACAATGAACTGTAATGCGTTTTTGCCCTTCTGGTTATTTCTGTTCCCAAGCAACAAGTCCACAGCCTGTCTCCTTATGATGAGTAGAAGGTCCTTTGAAAATCCATTTTTATTCTGTGCGTCTAATGTTTCTGATTTACTGATAGAAGAAGCACTAACGGTGCCATCCTGTCCTCTGATTTTGGGAGCTTTATAAGGGAAAAACTCGATTACTTAAATTAAAAATTCCAGAAAGGTTATTAAAGGCAACCAGTTATACAAAAAGGCTAAACGTAAAAAAAAGAAATCCTCAACGAGAAAGAACTTCTGGGGCGCTTACCATTTACACTAATAACCGGGAAACTTCTGTTGGAAAATCAAATGGTATGCGCCTTTTCCATTTGGAATATTTCTTAAATTACTTTTACTGCCCCTCATTTCTGGTTTGTACAGAAAATTTCCAATCGGATGTTATGTGTAAATGGTAAGCGGCCCTGATTTTTGTACAAAAAGTGGGTTTAGCGAAGAAACGTGAAAACGTTTTTACAATTACGTTTGCACAGTTTAAAAGAGCTCAATTGTCAATAAGCAGTGTTAAGGGGATTACGATAAATACTGCATAAATAAATATATGAAACATATATTTTGAACTGCGGGCGAAGGTTAAATTGAAGAAAGATCTTTGCAATTAGTACGCAACTTAACCTGTTGCGAAAAGAAAGCGTGAACATAAATTCAGGCTTGAACGGAATTAGAACCCATGCCTCTGCAATGCCGGTGCAGTGCTCTACCGACTGAGCTATCAAGCCATCTGGTCATATTTTGAGTTCGATGAAAGGTTAAATAGAAGAAAGATCGTAACAGTTAGTACGCAACTTAAGCAGTTGCGAAAAGAAAGCGTATAAACTCTCTTTTCATTACTTAATTGAAGCAACCACTCGCAAAATATTTCATGTTTGTAAACTTTCTAGCTCTCTTTCATTTCCTATCATTCTTCATCACAATATAATGTCTGAAAAAGCTTTTTTTATCTTTTTTTTTTGTTCTTACTTGATCCGGAAGCTCCTTTGCTCCCAGCTGCTCCTCGAGCTGCTCCGGGTCTTCCTGATTTTCTGCACTCATAAATCAAATTTGTATGTTCATATACGTAGCACCATATTCCAGGTATTCCTGCACCACCATTTCCACCTGAAATTAAACCCAAATAATCCAGTTGTAAAAAAAACTAGATCTCCCAGATTTTGTTACAAGCAGGCAATGACGAATTGCCGCAAGCATTGGTCGCGAGCATTTTCTTCAACATTTCGTCGCTGAATTTTCCAGAGGCTTCGAAAGAAATTTCGAAAGGACGGAATAATAAGAAGCGAAAATTTTCCAAAGTGCCGATGTTATTCAACCTCATTGCATTTGTTTCAGTTATCAATAATTTCCGTTTTCTGATTGGATAAACAGAAAACAATATGTGCAACGTCTTCTGTTTGAACAGGTCGTTTACTTACAAGTGTCCGATCTTTATCCGATCTTTCATCAATTTTTCGGCAAAGTTTTAGATGACATTAAACTCAAAAATAATAGCTGCGATCTCAGTATTACTATAGTCCTCTTCCAGTGCTTGAGAAGAACACGCAAAAATAACAATCAATCAATGTTCCAGAAATGTCTATCAAGCCGATTTTGTTAAAAGTCGCGCCAATAAACCTTGAAGTGTTAGAACTTATCCTAACTTAATTTTAAAAAAAAACCCTCTATCTTAATTTTGTAAAAATATTAGCTTTTCCTTAAGGTAACATCGTTTTCTTATCTTTCGTATCATATAATCGCTTAATTCGTTTTCTCTAGGTATTGAAGCTTTGTTTGTCTTAGAGATTCGTTTCTAGCGGAAGAGGGGGAGGGGAATTTCCCCGTGGTCTTCAGTGACACCTCAAGATCTTACCTTGGTTAATTAAAGATTGTATGACTGTTAGTTTACCATAACAAAAAAAGTTGTAGTTACCATTTCCGCCTTGTCCATTATTTGCTGGTTCGGCTCCAGTTCCCCCACAGACCTGAGATTGTATTCGTCCGTTTAATTTTCTGTAGTGGAGAGTAACACTCCCAGAATTTCCACCATTCCCTGCAGGGAAATACCAAACATAAGAACATAAGCAGAAAAAAAAAACGTTCATAAAATTGGGGAATCAGACATGATGAAACGCTCTGTCTTCCAAGTCCGCACGTCTTCCTGATAGTATGCATTGTCAAGGTCAATATATTAATACTCTGTAGTCCGCCTGTTGCTGTAGGTAGACAAGAAAACGTTCCTATTGCACGTAATTGATCTGGGAGAGCATTCCAGATTCCGGTAATGAGTCGTTATCTATATAAACCAGGTCGTCAATGGCCTTGCAAAAGAAGACGACATCAAGTACAAAATAGATAGCAGATAAGTGGACTGTAATGTATCCTTGCAGTTCGTAATTACAACACTTATATCACATTGTTGTTTTAAATGAGCGAGTTTAGTGGGGGTGGCGTTGGTGAATTGAACAGAGACGGTGCTTATAACGAGAACATTGAAAAACAAAATTCGGTGTAGCCAAATGACAGGCTTTAACAAGTGGCAATACGTTTCTGTTGTCGTAGAACTGAATTGGTAGTATGAAGAGACATTCGTGGATTCTTTCAGCGAATGGCTTTTGCCATTGACTAACTGACGAAGCCAAGGACGATAAAGATTTCAGTGTCGTGAAAAACAAGTCGTTCAGAAAACACCCCAAAAGGGATGGTTGGGTAGCAAATTGTTTGCGAAATCAACAGAATCAGTTTTCACCTCCACCGTTCTGTTTGCCTAAAGTCCATAATGAATATTTATCGATAAAACTTTCTGAGAATAGGACTATGCGGGATGGGATGCAGTCATAAAAATGACTGCAGAGGCTACTACCACCGTTGCAACTGTTGCTACAATATAACGAATGCGAATGATAGTTTTACACTTTTGTATTGTTTTGTCTTGTCTTTTCCCCTTCCCGTATTTTCTGAGTTATGCTTGCTCGTTCTTCGTTTTTTTTTTATATGTTTAATATTTTCTTTTTAGAGAGTTTGTATGTTTAGCCTTTTGTAATACTCCTTGGCGGACGTACTTCCCATATTTTAAGAAAACAGCTTGGGGACAAACAAATATCAAATAAAACAAGCAAAATATGTGTAGTCGCAAAGAGAACTGTTTGTTGCTGACAACGGCTTGCGTTTTAATAAAGTGAGTGGAGGCAATAAACAGAGGGGGAGGGTGGGGGAAAGGGGAGAGGGAGGAAGGAAAAGAGACCTTACCAGGTGTTCCAGAATTTCCTCCTCTCTTTCCGTTCCCACCTCGGTGACCTCCTTCTGGACTCCTTGTCCTAGCATTACATTTCTTTGATGCTTTTTTATATGCTACACTGTACTTCTCGTGATAACTAACATAGCCACCAGCACCGCACCAATGCCAATGACTATACTTATCATCTTTCTAAGAATCAAAAACGAAATTATTTTGTCGTTGTTGTTGTTTAAAAGTTACTTATTTTATCACCTGAGAGTCCTTTTAAATAGGTCTCTTATTTTATTGAATGCATTACAAAGTTGTGGGTTTATTAATCTTTCAGTATACCCTTGTTTAGAAACGTTCCCAAATCGGTGAAGGTAAGCCTATATGACGATACCCATTATCGGCCATTTCTTCTTATCTTTTAGACAAATTAGTGTACCCGCTATACTCTTCATGCCTCAAAATTTAAACAGCTCAATTTTTCACAGACAAGGTCACCTTTTGTACGGCTAGTTGTATTTCTTGCTTAAAAAAAAAAACGTATATACCCTCACAATCTGTCTGTCACTGCATCTTCCATCTACTTTTTTATACTCTCTTAGTTATTGTGTCATACATTGTTTTAGCTTTTTTTTTTTTTGCCGGCTACACAAAGCATCCACGATTAGCCCCTTAAAAATAACTTAGGACGAGGATTCTACAAAGGCAAGATCTTCAGGTGTCACTGAAGACCACGGGGAAATTCCCCTCTCCCTCTTCCCCTACCCCTCCCTTCTTCTCCAATCTGGGCGAGGCAAAACTTAGTGAGTAAAAACCCTGCCTTTGACCTCCCTCAAAGTAATTTTTATTCATTGGCAGGGTGGGTGAGATGGGATCAGCTATTGCAGTAGCGTATACCGCATTTGAAAACATCTGTTGAATTTGCGCTTAAGAAATGATTATTATTAATGATTATACCAAAGGCGCCTTCATAAGTTGACGTCCGATCTTACTTTAATGGCTTATAATTAGCAAGTGTGTAGTAGAAGAAATGTAATATCATTGCACTGCAATTGAATGCTATATAGTTTTGTGAATATTTACATCGCTGGCATCAGAGCCTCGGCGACCATCACCGCCATTTTGTCCTAAGTGGCCATTTCCTGCTGTGGAACTGACAGCAAATTCGCCATGTACCGTGTCACAGAAAATTTCAACTGAAAAAAGAAACGGCAAAATACACAGTAATGTGCCTACGAGTAAAGAATTGACAAAAATATCACGTTGTTTGTCTCTGCATCGATCAATTCAATGTTTACAGCGCTAGTGTATGACAGAGGTTAGCCTTCAAATGTTTTTTTTTTTTTCAATTTGTGTGTGTTGTGTTGGAAAAATACCGCAATCTAAAACCTTGGCGTCGTGTAAGCCTCTCCGTTTTGAAAAACTTTGAAAAACTAAGCTACAGGAGACCCCATGGAAGCTAGGCCATTGACATAGCTTCATACGAAAAACATTGTGCATACTGCTACGATTTGAATTTCCATGAGTGGTTACCGTATATGGAAAAGAACTGCGATGCTATGTCTTTTTTTTATTATTATTTATTATTCGCTCACCCCGAGGACCTTCCACGCCATTTTTTCCATTTTCTCCGTCAGTTCCCTCTCCATTACTTTTAACAGCCACCGGATTAGCAAAGTTTTGTATCCAGTCTGGCGTCGAAAAGGTGATTTTACTCCCCTGAGAAGCGATAATCTCTCTCGCATATATTTTAACATTTTGGACGCCATAGAAGACAACTTCGCCCTATAAAAAATTTAGAGATACATAAAAAAAGTGTTAAATTGTGGATTTTGCGGATGAGATTTAGCTGAAATGTAAAAAAAAAGGATACAGCAAGATGACGAAGAGTTGGATATATATATACACCGATGACAGTTTTAAAAAACTTAACTTTAAACTTATTTAACTTCTTGTGCCTATTTACAACAAGATAATGTATTAAACTAAACAACAATCTCTACTGAAGGGTAATTGTGAATTAAAGAAAAGCTGAACGTAAAAATTTGGCAAGAAGTTTGGACAACCTAAATAGCTGTAAGGCTAATCGAGTGGATGGCCCAAAACTATTAAAAAGGTTAAGAAAATATTTGAAAAGACATAATTTATTTAATTAGGATAAAAAGTACTACTTTCTACCGATTATAGTTAAATTTGATAATGGTGGAATTACTACGTATAAATCAAAAAAAAAAATAAATAAATAAATTGAAAAGAAAAATGCTGTCAGAAGACAACCTAGCTGTTGTACCTCCTGAACTTAACACTAAAATTGGTGCTTATTCATGCTTGATTTTAATATAGCTAAAAGATATCATGTAATTGACAGGAGAAATTTTGGGTGAAGCGTTGTCGATTATTTTTAGTATTACCATCTCCAGGAAGGGTGATTGAGCCATTGTACTTTCCTGACAGGATACCCGAAAGTTACAATGGATGTTGACAACGCAAAATGAGAATATATATGCAAAAATACTATAAACTAAATTCGATTTTGAGACGGCAATACGACTTTATATTGACGGCGTTAGGAGAAAATATATTCCGACGTATTGGGCTCCGTCGCTTCGCGACTCCGCCCAATACGGAATATATTTTCTCCCAACGCCGTCAATATAAAGTCGTATTGCCGTCTCAAATCGAATTTAGTTTTTTATCGCGATACTGACATTTTATTGGAGAAAGTAAACGGATAAAGTACAAATCGTGCGCTGATTGAAAGGGAAATTCTTACTTCAGTTAAACTGTAGCCATGGTAATATTCGTACGCGAAATTTTTTCTCGGGGCGGGTTATTTGAATTTTTGGCTTTAATTTTTACTACAAAACAAAGAAAATGCAAAAATTTACCGCACATAAAGCACCTACCATTGATGAAATAGGCGAGCTAGTAGGTTTGAACATTTTACCAGTAAATTTTATTGAAAATTTGTTACCGTCGAGATATAAACAACATGAAAACAGTGATGAATAAACCTCACAACCAGAAGCAAGAATAACCATACTAGTACCCAAAAACGAAAACAGAGCACGGTTATCCTAGCTTAGATGCCGTGGAGATTTAGAAATTTGAAAGAGACCAAGCGGCGAAGAATACTTAAGCCTGGTTCTCATATGCCGCCGAACTACCTGCGACACAGCCACCGGTACAATAAGTGCACTTTTGCGGCCAAATGGATTTTTGGTATTTATTTCCTTTTGTTAGGTCTAATTTTTACCTTTCAAAGAGCCGATTTTTGCTTTCAGACTTTCTTTTTCATAACTCAGGTTCTATTACCCAATTTTCGCCTTTGATTTCCTATTTCTGTGTGGTGTTTTGTATTTCGGAATTTCAAATTGTAAATTCAGCTTTTCGATCTCTGAGTTCAGAATGCGGCTTTCACGTTTCATTCTTTCAGCGCATTGAGTTGGCTTTTCAATTTTCCTTTCTGCAAACTAAATTGAGTCTTCCGTCTTAGCAAATTTCTTATGCGTGATTATTTTCTTTTGGGAATGTAAATTGCGAATTTCGTTTTTCGATTTTTACCTTTCAATTAATTTCCATTGTTGACAGCTAAAAATAGTTTTTTTAATCTTTCGGCTAAAGCATTCAGACGTTTTGGAATGCAAAGGGTTGTTGGTTTCAGTTATCAGTCTTTGACTTTCAGACCCTCAGCTTTTACATGGCACTTAACTTGAAGCTCTTCCTTCGTTCAGCGAAGATCTTTTCCTTTTCATTTGGTCTTCGACATAAATTTGATCAGTATTTGGCTCACAGTGCTCTCGTTCTCCACGTTGAAACCTGACGCTTTGTAAAATTTGGATTGTGTGCTGGACTGAAAATTGAGGACAGTGGACAAATAGAGCACAGAGCATCACTTCAGCTCAGCCTCAGTTTCTTCTATTTTTGAATAGCTGGAACTGTAAATCGAAGCTGAAGCCTTTTCTCTTCCATGTTATCAGATTATTGATAAGGTACTAAACATGTGACAAAATGCTAACAGAGGCCCTATAAATCTGGGGTGGGTGAAGTCAGAGTAAGTACCTGTGGGTAAGCCATTTAAAGGGGAGAGGATACAATTTTTTAATTGTTTTTGCAGAGGGTTGTACAATTTTCATAAAAAGACCATTCCGGGAAATTCAATTTCGTTACCCTAGATTTTTGTTTGTTTGTTTGTTTGTTTGTTTGTTTTTGCACTACCACCCTCCCTCTTCTCTCCCCCACCCCACCCACCCACCTCCGGGAGATAATAGACGATAGGTCCCCAAGTTTTCTCTCATTTTTCTACTGATACTTTTTTCTCCCGCGCCCTCTCGTTCTGTTTTTCTTTGGAGTTTCGATTGGAGAAAAGTTGAACTCATGTGCCTTCTCCTTATTTCCATCGTAGCTTGCTTTTGACTTTGCGTCAACATGATCAGCCACCTTTGTATGCTTGCACGGGGCCATTTATTGTTATTTGGCATGGTTTAATGTGGCCTGTAGTTTGTAGATTGGAGATGAGATCTTTTTACGCATGATCTCTGTGCGTCCACTGTCTCTTAGCAATAATCTTTTGGAGGTAGAATCGCCTGCATCGTTGTCCCCTATTAAAGAGTTTTAGCATCGCGTTTACGCGAAACGGCAAACGTCACCTTGCCGTTTCACGTAAAAAAGCGTGAACCTTTTGTCTTAAGCTGGAATTTTACGAGTTTCGATGAAGCTGTTTTGCAACTCCCTGTGGTGAGTTCATGAAGAAAAGTGCGGTAAGAAGTGAGTTATGAAGGATTTCTAAACGTGAAACTTAATTTGCCCTGGTATCACTTCCCGGAAAATTTTTGGGGTAGTTGTTTTCAACATGTAACTACTTATATGCATAAGAAAAAAAAAAGAAGAAGAAGTAATACTTGCGTAGTTCTCACGTAGACGGCAAACGCAAAATAACCTGTTTTCACATAGAAACGGCAACCGACAAACGCGAAAAATGGCGGGAAAATCACGGTGGTCACGTGGTCATTTTTTTCCGTTCGCGTTTCACGTATACGCTATGCGAAGTCTCTCTATTACTTTTATAAGGGTCCCTCCCTTAATTTGCCTCTCACACAGTCGTTTGTATGGGTATCGTACTTTTTCCCTTCCTTAAAAACGAAAAACGACTGTATAGAAATGAACCCACGGGAGGTTAGTCCTTAGCTAATCCCTGAAGTAATAGCACGTGCTCCATGAAAACTGGCGCCGAAGTACATCAAGCGAAGGGCTCATTTCATTCCACGATTCGTTTTTGTCTATTGGCGACGTTTTATTTTATATGGAGTGTTGACCGTTTAACGTGCGCAACGCTCGTTCAACCTCTCATTGCGACGCGCGCAAACATCCGTTAGAAAGCTCCTGGTCGTGAAAATTAGCAGTGTCCATTGGTGGCAACAGAATAGCAGGTTACAAGTGAGTTAAAAAAAAACTGACAAACAAACAAACTGCCTAGAAGAAGGGAAACCATATTCATCAGTAAATGTTAACCTTTTATTAAACCAATGGAATTATTCCATCACTGTCGTCAAAAAATTTGATGCAGTTCCACGCTGTTTTGAGGAACAAGACAATACATCACTTTCTTTTAAAGCGAATGTCAAACAATCAAAGAATATCAAAGCTCCTTTTCCATATTTGAAATCACTCGGTACATAAGGAGATCCACTGGAGTGTACGTTCCAAAACAATAAAACAACTATGACAAACATTTTTACGTCCACCAATCGTAATAGCCGTCACGTCGCTCTTCTAGGCACGTGCGATGCTAAGCAGATTTTCTCACAAGAAAAAAAATTGTGTTTAACAATATTCCTCCGAACGCACGCGAAAACACAAGAATCTTCTCGTTTCAGTGTTCCAAAGATTTTTTCCTTTTAAAACATGGCGCTTTTTTCAGAAATTGCTGACGAGACTCTTGTGAGACGTTTGATTTGGCAAGGATATACTCATGAGGAGATTAGCTGCTTTTACCAACAGCGCTTTCCAGACTTAAGAGGACTAGGACGTCGCAGCGTTAGAAGATACTGTACGGAACGTAATTTGAGGCGCCTTTCTGACGGAGATCTTGACGAAATTGTCAGTGATCATATAATGTGCTACGGCAATAGCTATGGGCGTCGAATGATGCAAGGTAGTGTTCGCGCCATGCTAGGAATTACTTCAAGAGCCATTAGCCGGAGGAGGATTTCAGCGGCTTGCAGGCGAGTGGCACCAGATGCACTTAATGCCAGAACAAGGGACACTTTGATTCGAACAAACCCTGTGCCGTATTTTTCTCCTTATTTTGGATACAAAGGCCATTTTGATCAGAATGAAAAAATTGCACAAACCTTTGGGTGTACACACGTGATGTTTGTTGACGGTTGCTCTAGATTTATATGTGGAGCAATAATCCTGCCCGTAAAGAACCCCATCCTTATTTACCATCATTTATTCAGACCAATATTGCTCCGATATGGATTATTCGATCAGATCAGAATGGATCACGGACAAGAGTTTTGCTTGTGCTTGTTTGTTCAGGAACTTCTTAAAGAATACAGATTTGACAAAAGGAGAATGCCATGGCGTCAGACACAGTCTACACAGAATTATGTAGCAGAACGCATGTGGCCAGAAATAAACCAAAGAATCAACTATCCCATAAAACTTGTCCTCGTCGTTCTTCAGGCGAGGGAGGCATTCGACTTTGATGGCGCTGTTACGAAGTTCTGCGTTTCTTGGCTGACTATGTACACCTGCCATGACCCTTTACAGCAGCTTGTTGACTCTTGGAATTTTCATCGAATTCCTGGGCATAATGGGTGTGTCCCCTTCCCCCTGGTGGTGTGCCTTGTCGTGGCGGGGACGCTTGTGTGACCTTACGACCCCCCGAGCTATGCCGGCGGGAGCCTTGTGCTCCCGGCAGGTCTAACCATGCCGGATTGGTCTGCGCGGTGAGGGTCCAGACTGAAGCAGCACCAACTGGGGAGCCATAATACCCCTAAGGGAAGGAAAACCCTGACAGAAAACCACCGGCCCTCCAGGTCATGGGGGTTGGGCGGTAGGCCAATCACTTGCCCCCGGAAAAAAACAGAAGATTACCAAAACTGCAATTTCTCAAGTACTAATTAGCAATGGCGAAGCTGTGCCCGTGGACGGAGGCACAACCGGACACACCATGACGTCAATGGGTGAAAGCCTACGGGAAGCCCACAGACCGACAAGGTCATTGGCAACGCCAAAATCAAGAATGCGTGTGGGATGCTGGAAGGTACGAACAATGTACACAGTTGGAAAAGCAGCGCAAATAGCACGAGAGATGGAAAGGTACAGACTTGATCTGTTGGGACTAAGTGAGATACGATGGACAGGAGCAGGACGTATTAAGATGGGGAATGGCTATACAATGATTTATGCTGGAGAAGAAAGTGAGCATCAGAGAGGAGTAGCAATAATGATGAGTCAGAACACACAGAAATGCCTAATGGAATGGACAGCAATAAGCAGTCGCATAATAACTGCCCGATTTTACTCCCGCTTCAAAAATACAACTATAATCCAAGTGTACGCTCCGGCAAACGAAGCAACAGATAATGTAAAGGACGAATTCTACGAGCAACTTCAAAGAACTTTTGATACATGCAACCGTCATGACATAGTTATTGTTATGGGAGATCTGAATGCAAAGGTTGGTGACGACAACAAGGATGTGGAAGGAATAATGGGAAAACATGGACTGGGTAACATAAACGATAATGGTGAAAGGCTATGTGACTTCTGCTCAATGAACGGTCTTGTCATCACAGGAACATGCTTTCCACACCGAACAACTCATAAAGCGACTTGGGTGTCACCTGATGGAAGGACTCAAAATCAGATTGATCACATGATGATCCGTAAAGAATGGAGGAGGTCTGTGGAAGACACACGAGTGTACCGGGGTGCAGATGCAGCAAGCGATCACCTTCTGCTAATCATGAAAATAAAACTGAAACTACATAGAAACCCAGATAGAGCAAAGACTAATGCAAGACTTGACACAGACAAACTGGAAAACGCAATGTTCAAGTCCAAGTTCAGCGTCGAACTGCGAAACAGATTTGCAGCATTAGAGGTCGAGGAAAACATCAATGAAGATTGCATGCAAATGGAAAAAATTTACATAGAAACTGCTGAGAAAGTACTAGGCCGGGTGAAAAAGAAAAACAAGCAGTGGTTGAGAGAGGAAACCTGGAAAGCAATAGATCAACGACAGATGATCCACGACAAAATACACTGCACGAAATCAGAGAGAATAAAAAGCAAGCTACGAGTAGAGTACAAATTGAAAGACAGAGAGGTTAAACGCAGAGCAAGGGAGGATAAACGAGCTTGGCTAGAACAGGAGCACAGTAGACCAAATATTCATCCTCCGTAACATCATAGAACGGGTGAATGAATGGCAGGCGACACTTTATGCACACTTTGTCGACTTTGAAAAAGCTTTTGACTCAGTACACCGCGAAGGACTGTGGAAAATCATGAAGGCCTATGGGATCCCAGACAAGCTGATAAGGATGGTGAAGATCATGTATGAAGACTTTGAATGTTCAGTACTGGATGAGGGAGAACAAACAAGATGGTTCAAGATCACAACTGGCGTTAAGCAAGGATGTGTCATGTCAGGTTTCTTATTCCTGCTTGCTGTAGACTGGGTAATGCGAAGAACAACAGAAGGACAAAGAAATGGCATCAGATGGAACTTTACAACTACACTTGAAGATCTCGATTTTGCAGACGATATAGTCCTTCTCTCATCAAAACACCAACAAATGCAGGACAAGACCAACCGACTAGTAGATAATGCAGGGAGAGTGGGGCTGAAATTGAATGCGCAAAAATGCAAAGTGATGAGAATGAATGCACGAAGAGAAGACAAAGTAATGATTGAAAGAAAGGAAGTTGAAGACGTCGAAGAGTTTGTATATTTGGGCGCGACTGTGACAAAAGAGGGTGGTGGCACGGAAGACATCAAGAAACGTCTAAGCAAGGGACAGGGAGCTTTCTACAACCTAAAGAAGATCTGGAATACAAGGAGCATTGGTCGGAATACAAAAATCAAACTGTTTAAGACTCTGGTACGACCAGTGCTATTGTATGGATGTGAAGCATGGAAATTAACAGCTGCCGAAGAGAAGAAATCGGATAGATTTCAGTTCACATGTCTAAGACGGATATTGAGAGTATGGTGGCCGCAACGCATGAGAAACGACACAGTTTCAGAAATAACAGGCGTGAGAAAGATAAGTGACGAAATACGAAGGAGAAGATGGAACTGGATTGGCCATGTGCTTAGAAAGGACAGGAACGATGATTGTATGGTAGCAATGGGGTGGCAACCGGAGGGAAAGAGGAAAGTGGGGCGACCTAAAATCACGTGGAGGAGGACAGTGGAAAGAGAGTGCAGACAAGAAAGGTGGACCAGCTGGGCTGAAGCCAGGACTGCAGCAAAAGACAGGACTGGTTGGAAAACGAAAGTTGCAGCCTTATGCGCCTCATGGCGCGGAGAGAACTAACTAACTAATGGGTGTGTCCCACTGGAGAACATGCTACAGTCCAACCAGGCGGTCAAAATACCTGAGGAGCTGGTACCCTCCACTGAAGAGGTTCTAAGAATGTATGAAGAAATGGGTGGTAGTCTCACTCACAATGCACATTTTGGAATCGACCCTCTAGCATTACGGCCAGATCTAGTAGAGTCACGAGAGAAGTTGTTTCGCGCAAATCAGCCGACAGGATCGATAATGTTTTCTGGCATTGTGTACGGAGACTCAGAACTGTTTGAACATGCACTTCGCTTTCTGATTGATTTAACAATGTATCTGACCAGATTTCTAGAGAATTAGAAGAACACTTCATGCATCTGCTGAAGTTTTTGACATAATACGAAAAAGCGAGATCGCTTTGTGAGACAATAATGATGTTACGTTTGCCAGATAATCGTGTGAAAATTCCGTTGTCTTCAACAAGGTGAATAGCTTCAGTCAAATTCAAGTTCTGTTATTTGGCTGTAATAAATGTCTTAGAATCAGATTTAAGGTCCACTGGATTTTGATTTAGCCTTTGCAAAATCACTAGCCTTTGCGAAATTCTATCTGGCCGTAAAGGTACACTGATCGTACTGTTCCGACATATGAGAACATACGCCGTCGGCAGCAACAACCATCGCAGGCCTTTGCCGCCGGCAAGCCTGCGAAGTTGACTTGAGTTCAACTTCGCAGGCAGGTCGGCGGTTCTTCCGGAACGTCGGCGAAAAAAACGTTTTATGTGAACGGAACCGGCGATCGTCGGCGATGTACCAGAGGTAAATATAGCCCACAATTCATTACGTCCAAGAAAAAAATCATCTACCAAACAAGAAGATAAACTCGAGAAGACAAATTAACCATTCTGTTCACCTGAAGAAATATGTCGTGTAGCCTCAACGCAGCAAACAAAGTATGATACTGTCCGTGCTGGCTCCTTTCTCGAAGCATAGGGCGAACCTAAAACTTCCGCTTCCGTTTTTCTCGTTTTTCTTCACGCTCTCTTCATAGGTATCTCCTTACAAGCAACAAAACTAGCGAAAACTAGACTGGCAACGAATTACCAGGGTTCTATCCATGTTTATTGAAGGAATGTTGAAAAGAGCGCCAAATGATACCGTTTAAGCGCGCTTTTTTAAATTCACCGGGGGCACGTCCCAGGTACATCTGCGCAACCACTGCGATGCACCTGGTTCGAAAAATCACGTCAACCGGCGACTACAACGCAGGTCATCGCAGGTAGGTCGGCTGCATATGAGAACCAGGCTTAAAAATTACCGAGTCTGCCGTTCGGCGCTACGACAAGAAGATAAAATTGACAGACCTGAGCCATGAAAGAGAACGCAGCAGAGATCTTGGAGCAAATTTTTCTAGAGATAAGAGACATCAGAAAAGAAACAGATCCTTTTGTTTTGAAAATGCCATAATTTATTGGAATTTAAGCTCATTGTTATTTACCGTGGCCGCTTTCATACTCGAGAAAGTCTTTTAAGTAAATTTCTCTTCATCAAATTTATAATCACTCTTTTTCGCTTACCTTCAAGAAAAAAGTTGTATCCGCTGTATCATGGTACATGTTCACCACATAAAAAATATATTATAAGTGGTCGTTAAACAGTGTCAGAAGCTTTGTTAACTCAAATGAAAAGAAATAAACAACACCATCCAACGTCGCATGTTCATTCACAGAAGTAAAATTTTGATCTGTGCGCGCCAAACCCATTTAAGTGCCGTGCTGTCATGCTTTCATGACAGTTTTTGAGCCAATCAGAAACCGTCATTTTGAGACGGCAATACGACTTTATATTGACGTCTCCACGCAATGGGAAGATCCCCCAGGATCGCGATAAGAGTATGCTTTGCATACCTTTTGACTATTTGGATAACATATTTTTAGTGCCTAGGTACAAGAAACCGGTTCACCACAAGAAATGTAGCCTCCCTCACAGACACTCTTTTGGCTCGTCACGCAATCTTTTCTCCCCAACGAGACGTCTGAGGAGGAAAGATTGCGTGACTAGCATCTACGAGGGAGGCTACAAGAAATGGGGTTAAACTAAATTTCCGAGGTCGAGAAAGCCTTTAAAGTTCACTTGCTTCACTAAGTCATCGAGCACGCTCTAATAACGTGTCCCACCCAGATTCTACGATTGAACGCGCGGCCATTTTCGACTCTCTTTCAAAGTAAGCCACGTGGCTGCGTTCAAAAATCGTTGCTATTCGTTGGGGGTATTGTACGATTCCGTACGCGCAATAAAAAGGATTCCACTGCCAAAGTCACGATCATTGCTTTGCAAGCGGTGAGAGCGCTTTTCAGATTTCCCTTAAGATAATTTATGGGGAACTGTTTCTCCCCATCGACCTATCCTCAAATTCTACATGACTAAAAGAAATTCTACAAGCTAACAGAGACTGACAAATCCCTAACATTTCGCTCTAACAGATGTGGCACCTTCCGAAATATATAATTGGAAATATCGAGATTTTAAACGCCAATTCCCAAAGGTTTTGTAACCTCTTTATGCCACATACCTCAACGTAGAGAGTGTCTGCTAGAATATCCAGTTGCTGAACGAAGTTCATATCTTCTCTCGTAGCCGCATTGAAATTTGTGTCTTTAATTGTCAGCCGCTCTTTTAGGTATCTAGCGTTAATCAATCGACCAAGAGCTTGGTAGTGACCTGAAGAGCGAAAAAAGAATTCTTAGTAAGTAAGTAAGTAAGTAAGTAAGTAAGCAAGTAAGTAAGTAAGTAAGTAAGTAAGTAAGTAAGTAAGTAAGTAAGTAAGTAAGTAAGTAAGTAAGTAAGTAAGTAAACAAGTAAGTAAGTAAGTAAGAGAGAAGCACTAAATGCAGTAAGACATGAATAACCTCGTGGACCTATACCTGACTAAGTTAAACCTTATCTAGACCGGGATTTTTTTTTTTTTTTTTTTTTGGGGGGGGGGGGGGTGTCTTCTGGGGCCGGGAGGGGGAGCGGATTCGACCCCCTCCATAACTTCGCAAGTATAAGAGCTATGGCAATGAGACTTGGAGGAGACATAAAACGTCACAAGATGTTTCCTTTGAGGTCTGAAACGAGAAGTGATGGGGTCATATGACGTTGTTATGACATTATGATTGTCAAATGGAGTCCATCTTGTATCCGCCATGTTAGAAATCTGGATTTCCCTAAAACTTCAGGAAAGCGCCGAAATTGAACGAATAGTAATCAGAACCAATAAAGGAACACTAATATGAGCTAAAAACTTAAAAGTTATAGAAAGAACAGTAATTTTGTTGTTCATTTTAAAAAGGGATTTTCCATTTTCTGATAAAACGACCAGTCAAAATTGGTTGCCATGGCAAAAAACAGTAACCAACGACATCAAATTGTTCCCAGACAAATTTTCAGAAAACTCCTGAAGTTTCAGGCCTAAAGGTAAAGAAAAGTCTAAGTCCGAACTGAGGGACAAAAATCTTTTGGAAGGATCAGTATTGATTAATAATTAAACTCGAGTCAAAGTTCATAATAATCCAGGATTACCTTAATCAGCTTGGAAACAACTGGGCCCTGAACTATAAATCGCAAGGTCATAGGTTTTCGGTTCATATATTTTCTTTTTCCTAGTATGTCTGTGTCACTGACTTAAACATTACATTTATCAGAAATACTTATAAACGTTAAAAGTTTCAAATATTTTAAACTTCAGAAAGTGTTCCACATTTCTTAAAATTATGGATAAAAATGATCTAGCGATGATTGTTCCTCAAAAAAATTTTCCCAAACGGCACGCTTGAAAGATTTAAGTGAATACTTGATGATTGTTCAACTCATATACAATACAATACTTTATTCACATTTCCTTAAAACATATGGCAAACTATTCCAAATCTTTTTAGCCCGAAATAAAAATAGTCCCTTACAGTGACTAGGTAACCAAACGGTATTTTTGAATCCTTAGGGAAAATACTACGCCGATTGGCCTGAAGAAACGTGGAAGTTACCTGTGCTGATTTCCACTATTGCTGGCGTTTGGAGCCATGTTAATGTCGGGATACTTGGACTGGGCGAAGTCGTTTGACTTGTCCATCGACCACTTGCACACTGTTTCCATCTGTACGGGTTGCTGTCTGGCGCGACTAAAAAAATTACGAATTTTTGTTTCAGAACGTATCCGATGAAAAGAAAGGGGATTCAATACATTCAACGGGTAACGTTACCGTTTATTTATTCCAACAATTTCAAAATTGATTCAAACTCTCGTATGACGTTTATACTTATTATTAGGGTCTGCAAGGTGGATATAATTCAGAAATAAATCGACACATTATATATTTATCCAAAATTTCCAACTAATGAAGCGCATGTTCAAATAGAAATACATACTTTATTCTCAAAACGAATTTTAAATTTCCTCACAATTTTCATGAAAACAATACGGTTAATTCTGCATGATGACTTAACATATTATTACCACAAAATGCCTGACAAAATACATTTCTAAAATGTATTTGTATATGTTACAAATGTTTAGATTTACTTTTAAAGTTGGGCGACAGAGATGTTTTCCCGCATGTTAAAATCCCAAATACATCCAATATTCAACATGTTTCTAGTTTCATGACTTGATAATTAAGTGTCCTGCTTGTGCCGAATTAGTGAATATTATTACTAGATATCGTTAAGAGTTAATGAACTTCCCTCAGTACCTGTACAACCGTAGAGTTCCACCCTCATTGATATATGGTTATGCCAAGTAACAGGTTGAAAGCGAATGTAAGGCGCCATGATTGGTGGATTAAGTTCATGAGCAACAACAGTGTTTTGATCTGTGTTGCCAGAGAAAACCTAAAACAATAAAAAAATAGCTGTTATTTGACATTTCGGCAACCCAATCTCAACCCCACTACCCTTATTGGATAGTTTACACAATGCCGATAAATACGACCAAAAAGGTCGTTAAAATCAATAAGAGTGTTAAAATACTGACAACACTAATGTTAAAAATTTCATGATTTAAGTGTATATGACAGTTTTTTTATTTTTTTAATCAAATCTTCATGTTTTTCTCGTATGAAATCGAAAGAAAATTCCTTATAAATTTTCCTACCCGTGTATGAGGCGTAGGGGACGTAGGGTGTCAAATTTCACTTCCGGTTGGGTGCAATAAAGCGCAAGACGGTAGACTGGGGATAATAGGGTTGTGACGTCAATATAGGAACGCTAGTCTCACGATTTCTCCATTTAACATTTTAACATGTCATCATCTTACAGGTATAGGCCTTTGTTTATGACTTTTCAAAATGCTAATCAGTTAAAATTAACATCAGCTGTTCTACGTGTTCCTCCCGAAAACAAAGCAAGAAACATTTTGTCCAACTCGGTTAATTCTCTTGTGCTTACTAATTACCTACAATCAAGACCAAAGAGTCTTGGGTCAAATCTTACAAAATATACTAATAACTGCTAATTGAACGGGGGTGGGTGACCAGATATTTTACGTCCTCGCGTGCCGTGTTCCCGTCACGCGCGTACGAAACATCGTAAATTCGAACTTGTCCTTGGGCAAGTACTCTTATTTATTTAATATATTTTTTTTGTCTTTTTCTCACTTTTTATTGACTTTATCTTGGATGCAATGTGTGAATGTGAATTCTAAGGAGAGTGTTTTTGATTTTGCCGCATCGTACCTTGTCTGTTGACTCTCCCTGCTCCCTGTAGTATTGGAAGTTTACACCGTCTTCACTGAACTGCAGTTTGTATGTTTTTATCCACTGACCGTAATCACTTCTTCCTTGAGTTGCTACTCGCGTAACTTTAGTATACTCACTACCTAGCTCAATACGGATCCATTGGTTTGCATCATTTGTACGAGCAGACCAAGATCCTTTTTTATTGCCTGTTTTTATCATGTTTAGTCTGGCACGGTTCGGGCCATGATCGACACTCCATTCTGAAGATGCAGCTATTTGTCCGTCTGTAATGGCACCGCTTTCCATACCAAGAGCGCCTTGACATCCTAAAAGTTTTATAAATTATTATTAAAACTTTCAACTAAGGTTCATTCACAGAGAAAATCGACTTGAACTAGCAAAAATGACTTGTAGTATCCGTAATCAATGTGGATTGTACATAATTCTTTCTTTAAAGTAGTTATGTAACTGTGAATTTGTGCGATGCAATCAAGGGAAGTAGAATCCTTAATTAATGACCTGTTTGGAAAAAATAATAGAATGGAAAAGCAAATAAGGTCAAAATCATGCTCACTTTAATCGACTTTTTGTAATGTTAATTTGTAGTTATTTTTGTATAAAGAATCAGAAACATTGTCGTGAATTCAAAGTCCTGACCTTCATCGTTGCTTGCGTCGCTTTTCGTGTTCTTGCCTTGGACCGACTGAAGTACCACAGAAAATATCCACACAGCACAGATTTGATTAAAGAGCACCATGCCTTGGGGAAAAAAACAAACGAAATAATAAAGATGATAAGGGGGATGAGGATGATGTATTACATTGTTTGTGATAGAGGATTAGCTCGCAGTGAACAATGGGACGTAAAATTTCTCGTAAAAGTAGTGAACAAAATAGACAGGAAGCGATCTATGAATCATGTCCTTGCCGGCAAACTATATTTTCACATAGTCTGCCTTAACGTTCGGCCATTTCTCTCGAATTTGTTTGGGATTTAAAATGACAAGGATAATTGATGCCCGCTTCACGACCGGGTAATAATGTGCAGTCTTTAATATATCTAGGACCCCACTATGTGTATTTGTCTATCCCTCCCCGCGGCCCTTCCCCAAGAGTGCTATGTCATCATTACCCATTTATTCCGTGTCCGCCCTGTTGAGGCAATATCGAGATTGTTTCTGGTATACGAACCAAATATTTTAACTGTAAGCATCCTACAGTTAACTGTAATAACTATTTCGCTGAGACTCCAAGGTCGCCTCCTCGGATTTTGGGCTCTGCGCCAAAACCCCTTTGAGGGCAAAAATGGTTTAACATTTCTATGTCAACTAAAAAACGATTCGAAAGATGTTTCTACTTTAACTAAAATGGAACAAAAAAAACCATTTCTTTAAACTGCAACTAACAAGCACAAACGGTTAAAAATTTAGCGAAAACAATGTCTCATTGAATGGAGTACCAGCCTAGAGTAAACAGAGTAATCAGGTGGTCAGTCTGTGTTTAATTCTTTGTAGTTCAGGTGGCTAGAACCTATTTGTCGAAGAGCTACCTATATATTCTAAAAAATGCGTCAGATTAAAGGCATTTCTCTTAGTTTAGTGCCCGGTTAAATTTGTTCGAAAATTTCTGTTCAATTTTCGGGTATTTTTATTTCATGACATACACATTAAATATACAAAAACGAAGCAAAAGAAAAAATCATGATAGTAGGAGACGAGGAGGAAACTATGAAGTCTTTGTATAATTGAGCCTCCTCAAATTAAAAAAAATTATCTTATTTCAATTTAAATTAAAGTAATAACATCGGATACTGAAATGACACTGAAAAACAATGAACTAATAAAAAATCGGGTAGTCATTTGACCAGCGAAAACAGGTTTTTTTTCTCTCGAGAGAGGAAGATGAAGACCTCCGGAGCGAGGTTCCTGAAAACCTAGGGCATGACAAATTACGCCTTCAAGTAATAATTTTTTTGAACTTTGGATGAATAACAACAAAAACTGAAACCTCTACCATAAGGTATAAAATATTTGTGGAAGTAGTTTGACGGTACTCCACAAACTGTCAAGAAAGTTGACAGTTTAGACATTAAATGATGAGCCCAAATTTCCAACACCAGCTGCAAGCTGAGCTCACTGGTGCGTAAAGTTCGTGGATAAACAATGATGTATTTAAAATTGTATTATTTTTTCTTACTCAGAAAAAAGGGAAAATATCACGTTTAAAAGATATATATCGTACTGTAATAAGAGCCGAAAAGACAACGACAGAAAGAAAAACATGATGTTGACGTTTTTATTTTGCAAAAATAAATATCTAGTAATTAAGTCGGAAGCGCTTGGCGTTTGTTAAATTGTGCTTCTGGTGTTCCTATTATTTTAAGTGATTTCATAGCACCAATTCACCATTTTCTAAATATACACTTGCAAATGTGCTATTAATAACTACTTGACTTACTGCAACAAAGAAATGAACTTTATTGTGACTAACAAAGTTTGGAGACCAAACTACAAAAAACAAGGAATTAAATAAGATGTAGCTTTGAAAATCTTTGCTTCAATTTGAAAAAGAAAGGCGAGAGGGAGGCGAAGGTATCCCGCAGAGTCGCACGAACTCAATCTCCCGTCAGTAGAGGGTCAGGACTTTTATAAAATCCAGGTAGAAATTTAAAAAAAAATACGTTTCAGTATTTTAGTGTATGTTTTATGTTCATCGCATATTCTATAGAAACGTAGTTTTATGTGCCTGTGGCCATTGGCAAACCTGGTTTAACAATGACGACAAAAAGACAATTGACGCAAAAAGAACTGCTGCAATGACAATTTTACAATTTCTAAATTATTGGCTATAAGCATCCGTCAAAAAGTAACAAGTAAAAGGTTCGGGATCTTGATGTTTGCCCAGTTTTGATTTTAATTTAACAGCTTTATATACATGTTAATTGTTTTCAACTCATTGCCCAAATACACTTAGCTCTAGAGACTTAAACTGGATGAGCGCAGCTCGCCGAAATGCTTTTATTTAAAAGGAAAAAGAGAAAGAGCCAAAACCGTCACATACGAAGAGAAATTTAAGTACCAGGTGTATCTTGTAACAAAAAATTGTCGTCATCTTATCACTGTAACTTGTCATAAATCACTGTCTAATCGATCAATAAATGTCCAAGCATATAACACTAATAATTAAAGAATCGAAAGTTATAAAAAGTAAAATGAGCCAAATACCTTGAAGTAAAAAGGCTGTGAAGCTCTTGAAGTCGACGTTGATGGAGAGGCTTGAAGACAAACTGAACAATTGTTAATTCTTATGATGTAATATAGCAAAGACAGTACCACAAATCCACTCGACAGCCTGACAAGCGATCAGGGTGGGTACACATAAGAGACATTACGCCACCAGTTACAAAAACACGGGGTCTCTTCACGGTCCAAAGTTTCGCATTTTTTTACCAGGCACTAACATGAACAAAGATAATATATTTGCAAAAACGAAAATTTTTTCATGTTATCTGTATTAAATCTTTCGTTGGTGAACATTTATCAGATAAAATGAGAGGCACGTTTCAGTATGTAGTGAAATCAAACGTCCAGCCTGCCTTGGCTTTGGCGTTCGCTGTCGAACATTTCTTGTTTTGGTACATCGAGATGATCATCATTTGTCAAATGTGAAAACGTTCAACCAATTCTCTTTAACAGAAAATATTACTTGTATTATCCTTTGTTAAAAGGGAGGCTTCCATCTCTTTGTCAATTTTGGATGAATGTCTTCCAGCGAGGCCAAATTAAGCAGATATTTTCTTCTCCCATTAAAACGAGATATGTTTTATCCACAGAACTAAATTGTTCCTTCTTTTTTTATGACGCCGGTAAGGCGATGATTCCGAAAATCATCTGACGTACGCGGGCACTATAGGCTGTGAATGTTAGAATGATAAGAGACGGTTATCGCTAAGATTGACCATCCATACCTTTTTGTTCAGATAGAGGAAAGATCCTCGCAGTTAGTACGCAACTTAAGCAGTTGCGAAAGGAAAATCTAAAAACAAAATTCAGGCTTGAATGGGATTCGAACCCAAGACCGCTGCGACGCCGGTGCAGTGCTCTACCAACCGAGTTATCAACCCAACTGGGAGCTGGTCATATTGTGAGTTCGTGATATACCCGTTAAAGATACTTAACAATTATTCCACGAGCGTGCGTTGGATAAGAGATGACAGATAGCGCGCATCGTTGGCTATAATCATCTCATATCCAACAAGCGTGAGTGGAAGAAGTATTGCAAGATTTTGCTGATTTCGCTTTGCAAGAACAATTAGAAGACAATTTAATGGTCTCAATTTCTCGGGCATGGTATAATGGCTCATATACCATGGCCGCTAAGCCAATCAAATCGCTCGAATTGCATTATACAATGATCCAGTTTTTAATAAATATATATACTGTACGTTATAATGGTGTCAAACACTCTCAATTAAATCCCCTTATTTAACAGCTATTTCTACTCAGTTTTCAATCCACCCTGCTCAACCAGTGAGCATGAGGACTTTCAAGCATCCAACTTACTCGAACCACATAGCTCGTTACAAATTTCTCAGCTTTCCTTGTCTCCTGCCGAGGTTCTCAACGCCCCTAGTGTTTTAGATGTGAACAAAGCAACTGGTCCCGATAAGATCCCGGCAAAACTTTTGAAAAACTGTGCACCATACATTTCTAACTCATTGTGTACAATCTTCAACAAATGCTTACAGCTTGGTAAACTTCCGGCTGCATGGAAAGTGGCAAATATTATTCCGATCCACAAAAATGGCTCTCCTGGTGAAGTATCCAACTACAGACCCATCTCTTTATTACCTCTTGTTTCAAAGGTCTTGGAACGTTGCGTATACAATCATCTTATTGAGCATATTTCTAGCCAGCTTCACAATCTAAATCAACCACCTCGCAGCTTCTTCAAGTCTTAAATGAAAGTGGTGAGCTGCTTGATAAACGAGTGCAAGTTGATACCATCTATTTAGACTTTGCGAAAGCTTTTGACAGAGTTGACCACCAGCTTCTCCTGAAAAAAGCTACATCTATTTGGCATCAATGGCAGTCTCCTCTGCTGGTTCTCCGATTATTTACATTTTAGATTTCAGAAAGTAACTGTTCTCGGTAAACATCAAACATTCTCCCTCTTCCCTCTGGAGTGCCTTAAGTGTCCATCTTAGGGCCATTCATGTTTCTAATATATGTCAACGATCTGGCCATAGTCACTGTCAATAGTTCCGTAGCACTATTCGCGGATGACACCAAGTGCTACCATCCCATCACGAACACTGATGATGGACGACTACTCCAGGAAGACCTCGATCGAATCACTTTATGGTGTCATGATTGGAGTATGGATCTCAACCTGTCTAAATGTACACTGATGTCTACAACGAGAAATGTCAATCTAGTGGTAACACCTTACTTACTTCAAAATACACCAGTCAAACGTACTGATGCTCAAAACGATCTCGGGATGTTAGTATGTAAGGACTTGAAATGGAACGGTCAAGTACTAGCGGCTGCCTCTAACGCTAATAGGATGCTGGGTTTTATTCGTAGGTCGACACTTGAGGTCAAAAATCAATCTGCTCGCAAAACACTGTATACAGCCTTAGTGATGAGCAACCTCTCATAGAGTTCACAAGTGTGGGCCCCGCAGTCAGTCAAACTGATCGAAATTATCGAGAGAATACAACGACGTGCAACTAAATATATACTCTCACTACCCTACAGGACTGGTATCTCGTATAAAAACAGACTAACACTCACAGGCCTTATCCCTTTGTGCTATTGGCATGAATACTTGGATCTAGTCTACACTGACACCAATTTTAAGATATCTCAACCTATTAGAGTTACAAGACGTTCTGCTCCAACTAAGAGTATATTACTAGATATACCTAAAGCTAAGGCTGTCACGTTCCAGAACAGTTTTTACTCAAGAGCCTCAAGAGCATTTAACACACTTCCAGACTTCTTGAGGGACAATACAAAATCTATAGATGTATTTAAAACTAATTTGAGGGCATACTACCTAGATTTGACTTTAAATGTGTACGATCCCGCAGTACCTCAAACTTTCAAAAGTGTCTGCATAAAATGTCATCAAAGCAGATCATTACCTGTATTGTTAGTTAAAATGTGTTGTTAAATAGTTGTGAATACTTAATTATTATGATGTAATTTCATCTATGCAAGGAGTCTCGTTATTGGAACTTATCGTTCTGTGAGTTCTCTCCTGTCAGAGGTTTCTTCTTGTTGTTTTTTTCTCCTCTGGCGAAGTTAATAAATAAAATAAAATTTAAAAGAAAGTGATCGGTTTAAACTGTAGATACCTAAACCCCCAATGAATTGTCGGATTTTTAGCGCTGTTTTCTCGAATCATTTTTTCACTTGAAAGGGACACTTAAAAAAAAGCTAAAACTCAAAGGAAATTTCTTCGTCTGCCCTCAAATTTGGACAGTAGTTAGTAACAACAAAAACATATTAACAACAAAAACGTGTCTGCGAATTTTTTCTTTCGAGATATTTTTTTCTCCGAGAGCGATTTTTGTACGATCACTTCGCATTTTTTAAATCCTTTTTCAAAAATGTTCTGTGACTTTTCACTGCAATTGAATATGGCAAAACGCAGACACATTTTTTAGCGCTTTGGGTCCGGAATCTGAGGAGCAAATTAAATTAGCGAAAAACAAAATTCGCTTTGACTTGTAGCTTTCAAAAGGTGATTCGGACGCTCCCATTTGGAGGTTGTAAAAATTTGATAATTCATTTTATTTCAAAATTCTTGGTTTAGTTTGTAGCCAGCTCGTTAAGCTTTAATTTGATTTATAGGTTTAGGTATCTACAGTTTAAACCGGACGCGCTACATCGCATAGACGCGAGAAACCTCTAAATACGCCATGTTCCATGGATCGAGTTAGGTTGAGTTCAAAACAGATCGAATTCAGAAATAAGTTCTTGGCAATAGAACGTGGTTGAATGCTCGATTTCCAAACTCTTGTTTGCTAACTTTACTGGCAAGCTGTGTCGACAATTAGCCATGTATTATCAAGAGTTTAGCACGCAACGCCCGAAATCAGGCTTGGACAAAAATCTCTCCTTAAAATGAGAGATGTACTGCAATTAGCGAGAATATGCTTTGTTCCTTCAACTTATAAATAATGTTATCATTTAAGATGACTCCATACAGTTATTTGGCGCTTGGCGACTGGGTACTAAAATGGCGCGAGCGCGCGCAGTTTTCTAACTGATACGGGAATATTCATCATGCTGTCGCGCGAAACAAGGCCAAATTTAGGCTGAAAAGTAAGGCTATTTTAACGAGTTTTCCGCGGTAAATTTTTCTGAAAATTGGCTCAATGTTAGGATTTACCTGATATTTTTACTCCAAAAAATACTTAGGGGAAATTATATATGGACAACTGCAATAAATGGCAAAAACGAAAATTGCAGAAATTGGCCAAATGTATGTACAGAATTTGTTTTGACTTTACTAAGAGAAAAAGCGAAATTTTACCGCACGACATTCGGACAAACCCGTTTTGAAATTAGCTTGGAGTGTAAGAATTAACAGATGTGTTATCCACTGGTTGCCATGGAAAATACCAGTGGTAACGGTGTTTTAAGCAAAGCATAAGGACTTAGGTACTCGAAACTATGTTTTAAACCCAGATATATTGACAGGGCTGAAAGAACAAGTACATCAAGCAAAATAGATATCACTACCTGCGAAAATTTCAGAAATGGTATAGAGCCACCTTAAGTGGCAGTTAGTCTTTAGAGTAACGCTTTTAAGACTTTTAGCCCTTAAAGATTGATTTTCACTAGGACATAAGCATAAGCATAAAGATAAGCAAGTGAGAACAATAGCTACATACACATAAGGACAGACGCACGCGCAGAAAACCATTTCTTGACGGAATTCTCGATACCAGCTCCCCTCAATGTTAAGCAAGATGGCTGACGAAACGGTTGACTGCCTTGTGCTTGTGCTTATGTCGTCACTGTTCTTTCTGGTGAAAACGGCGACATAACATGATATAAGCTTAAGCAAAAGCATAAAAAGAAAACAAACACGTTCGTTCTTATTGTGCTTATGCTTATGCCTAGATAGTTAGTTGATAATGACAATCTAAGTAGCTGATGGAAAAACCGTGTATAAATAAAGTTATCCTATCTTATCCTATCCTATCCTATCCTATCCTATCCTATCCTATCCTATCCTATCCTATCCTATCCTATCCTATCCTTGTGCCGCAAGTGTTCTCACTTGTTTAAGCGGCGTTTGAACTTCTGCTTATGCTAATACTTATGTCCTAGTGAAACCCAGCCTAAAAAGGTGTTCTGATCAAGTTTATGAGGAACCATGCCTCACACTTTTTTTAACCGGCTATTGGGCTTCGATGTCACCTCATATCTTTGAAATGGCGATCAGTTTTAATTCTGCAAACTGGATTGGATGAATTCCATTGGTTGCATTCCGGATTCTTAGTTTTGAATTCCAGATTTCAGACACAAAACTTTCCTGGATTCCGGAACCCGGATTACCCAACAAATAGCCTGCGAACGCAGACTACTGGAAATACGTCTGCGTTGGCAGGCCACCCAATTACAAAGGGCGATTTGCATTCTCTTATAAGATCATGAGCCTTCTTTCATGTCAAACAAGTATTCATTGACCAAACTTTTAAGCACGATGTTCTGTAAGCCTGTCCTTGCCATGTTTATTAGTGTACAGCTAGGTTCGGTTTTTTTGGCTCATTTAATTTCGCCAGCCGAGCAGTGTAGAAACCTTTGGTGCAAGGTTCAGTACCTGCTTACTCCAGCCTTGTTTCTAGAGTCTCTTCATCTACTAGTAAGACACAGGATAAAACGACGCGACAGTGGTGCGATAGGGGGTGTAACCGGTTTTAAAACTGACGGTTGTATAATAATAATAATAATAATAACTTTATAAACGTGTCAAGAAATGTAGCTGAGGGGAGAAGTCCCCTCTACTTATAGTGGACACCTAACTAAATTCTAGAAAATTTTAAAACATGAATTAAAATTTACATCGTAAACCATATTAATAAAATTTCATACATCCATCGCAAAAAAATCATGTAAACCCTAGTCATTCTCGGCATAGGTTGCAGCCTCGACAGTTATTGACATTTGCTGCTAGGGCAGCGTATGTTGTAACGGTCTTTTAACAGTTTGGCTTTTTTGTCTGAGGAGTTATCAAGCACTTGAAATAGAAAACATCATTTTAAGTTTGTCACAAAAGTATACCTTCCATCATTTTAACAACACTGAACTGATTCTCCTGTTTGCTTATCCTCATTATTTACTATAAACGCTCCACTGATCGTTATTAGCCATACGTTCAACACAGTTGTTCAACCAAATGTCGGGTGCGTTTGAACAGGTCGTTCAACTTTGTTGATAGCGTAAAAAATGACGAAAGAGCGTGTTGAATCAAATTTAAACTTTCATTCGATATTGATAATAATAATAATAATAATAATAATAATAATAATAATAATGATAATAATAATAATAATAATAATAATAATAATAATAATAATGATCGTTTATTCAACCTTTTTGCAGTATAAACTGAATTACAAGGCGGGTCATTAATTACGTACAAATATATCGGACACATAAATATAACTGTTAATGTCAATACATATCACATTTCGCTATTTTAACCAAGATTCTGGTATTTTATGGTGCAAAAGTTTCCAAATCTGTTAGTTCTTGCGGAGGCAGCCACAAAAACAGATTCTCCTGTTCTAAGGGCATACGGTCTTGTGTTCGCAACTCTCGGCACTAAGCTTCGTAACAGGTCGGAGGAGGAGTAACTTCGCTTGAGAAATGTTATTCACGCATCCTCCCTCCTCTGGCACAGCAAGATTAAGCCTGGCTTCTTAAGCACGTCCTCATAGCACAGAGAAGGAAAGATAATTTTTAGCGCCCTCTTTTGTATTGACTCAATTTGATCACTTAAGTATTGCGTGAGGCCAGCCCAAGCGGGACTCGCATACTCTAAAACAGACCTGATGATACTACAATAGACAAGAACAAGTTGCCTATCAGTTAGACCGCATTTCCTAAGGGCGCGTATTGCATATAGCCGCTTACTCCCTTTCTTTACAATATGATTGACATGCTCGTTCCATGTTAAGTTATGTTCCTTTTTCTTGAAAATGTTGAATGGTGTTGAAACCGTTTGAACACTTCTTTCATCCAACATTTGCGCAACATCGGTTCAACTTTTGTTGAACGAAAGTTGGGCAAATGTTGAAACGGGCCTTATACTTTATGAAAAGAAAACTCAGAAATCTTCTGCTTCATGTCAAGAGACACATGCCGATTGAAATGCGGTCTAAGCACCACTCAAATTTTACTTTCATTGTTTTATTTTTGTACTAACAGGTTCGCTAACTTTTGGTTCGCTAACATTTTAACTTTTCTGATTTACCAGTGTAAATTTTAAAGGCAACGAGAACGTCATGAAACAATAGGATTATTGTGCAAAACAATACCCTGCACGTGCACTTTAAATTTTGGTACGTTTCTTTACCGTTCTCGGCAAAAGCACAACTCGAAATTACTAAATTTATGGTTTTGTGGAGAACGTGAGCATAAAACGTGGCATTTTTTCGCTAAATGTTCATTCAAGAGTGTAATGGAATTCTTAGCACCGTGAAACTTCTGGTTTAAATCTTAACTCATCTCTTCCTGGCGTTGCGAAAGTTTTACGCTAGTTTTTCCTCACAATATAAATTGAATTTCGGTGGCTGGTACTGTCCTTCCAAACGGATAAAAGCATCACGAAAATATAACTTTATTTCATTTGGAATAAATGTGGTGGAATATTTTTATTCTATCGCGCATATGCCACACATGACATTCCAATCTTAGCAGTATGCAGGATGTTTGTCCAATGAACCTAGTTTAATGGCCTTAGCTTCCACTAGTCTCTTGTAGTCAGACGGTGGTAGAGCATCTGAACTAGTAATCGGAAGGTCTCAGGTTTGACTCCTGATAGGAGCACTCGGATTTTTTTCTGAATATGCCTGTGTAACTTACTAAACAATACATCATTCTCATTTATTTCATTTGTTCTATTGTTCCTACGCAAACGGCAAACTACCTAAAGAACCAAATAGACCTTTATCACACGGTGGCCATGTTAAATTTCTTTGCACGGCAAGCCTCGCACTGAATTCGAGTCTGGCCGAGGCTGGCCGTGCGAAAACAAAGCTTTTTATTCCCCCGAGAGTCAACATGGCGGCCGAGTGATAAGGGTCTACCGGTAGGAGTAGAGTTCAAGTTAAGAAAAAGAACTCACCGTCGTGTGTTCACGTTCTTCACAAAACCTTACATTTCGCCCTGTTATTTTTCACAGGAAGGCAAAGAATTGAATCAAATTTAAAATACAAGTGCAGAGCAAATTGTTTTTGGTCATTTTAAGAACCTATCGTTGCCGTCGCCGTCGCTGATATGAGTCTTAACTCCTCTTGTGTAACACAAAGGCAAAAAAAAAACATTCATTTCTTGCTTTGTATTGCTCATGAT
The DNA here is from genome assembly GCF_977016875.1 of Pavona decussata. Taxonomy (NCBI): domain Eukaryota; kingdom Metazoa; phylum Cnidaria; class Anthozoa; order Scleractinia; family Agariciidae; genus Pavona; species Pavona decussata. The sequence goes on along the minus strand of NW_028145529.1, from coordinate 551,898 downwards.
TTGTCGATATACATTTCTTTGAGTTTAACGTTTTAATCATATTAGTCTTGTTTGCCTCTTTTCAAAGAAAGCAGAGGCGTGCGGTTGCACATAAAAGGGGCCAATATTCTTATTGTCGCCTTAAACACTGATCATCGAAAGTAACCCTCAGTCGTAACGCGAAAACGTAATCTGAAATAGGCTGTTTGCCATTTTTTTACCAGCAATTTCTCTACTTACTTTATTTGCATTTTACTGTTTTAAATTTCACTGTTTTCTGTTAGATTGCTCTAGTTTCTGTTTTTGTGTGAATTTGTTTCATTCGGCTGCGTACTGTACCATTCTTTTGTTTCGCTATTACACCTAGAAGTGTACAATCATATCCGCCTGTTTACGGATTAAAAATCATATTCTAATGCCGTCTAGTTTGTTCAATCGTGTAAAAATTCAGAGGAAAATTTCTTTAAGTACTAAAAGCGCTTAATGCGATAGTACAAAATTTATATTCATCTGTCTAAAACAATGTAAAATAGCAAGAAAATTTTGTTCTTTGAAACAATTGAGATCTTGGTTTCTCAAACTCATTTATTTAATAATTCATAAAAAAAAAGAAAGGAAATCACTATCGGAGGTTTGGAAATGTGATCTCAATTATCATAAAATTTGGTGAACTTTTGCTTCGAACTTCTCCAAGAATTATCAATAGTTTGAGAAGCTATATCAAAAACTCGAAAGAGTGTTTCCTCCTATTTCCAAACACCTCGAAGTTGGTTGAAAAAAACTTGGCTGCGCCTCGTTTTTCCAACCTACTTCTCGGTGTTTGGAAATCGGAGGAAACACTCTTCCACGTGTTTGATATATTACAATAAAGTTCGGATAGTAACGACCCTTCGAAAGTAACGACCCCCCGAAAGTAACGTCAAAACTTTGTGGCTTCTAATAAATCCCGAAAATAGCGAGCCCCCGAAAGTAGCGAGTCCCCCAAAAAGTAGCGAGACCATGCAGGTTTTTTTTATTACTTTATACAAATACCGAATGTCTTTATTATTTTCCAATCCATAGTCAAACTTTTAATGTACAATACTAATATCTTCGTGCACGGACAAATTGATCACGATGAGGCACTTTACAACAACGGAAAGCCTTAAGCCATCATTCGTCCTTGACATCAGTTCACTGATGGCGTAATGTGAAAACTAAACTGGTACAATTTCGTTTTAATTAACAACAGGAACGTTTCTTCACATTAAAATTGAAAACTCTATATATACTGCAGTATAAAACGCATTGGTGTGTCATGGACTAAAAGCACTGAGTTTATCTTTATTCCTCTAATCTGATTCTGTCTGGTTTTTTTTAGCTCTGCAAGAATAATACAAATTTTCATTTCAAAGAAAAGAGCCAGTAGCGCTAGCTCGTTTCATGGTTTTTGTTCCCCGAAAATAACGAACCCCCGAAAGTAACGAGCCCCAAACGCTGCTAATTCCGAAAGTAACGAGGGTCGCTACTATCGGAACTTTACGGTACTTCAAGACAGACAGGGAGCTTCAGCAGCGCCGACGCAAGCGACAAGAAAATAAAACTTTATCTAATTTGTGCTACTTTACGATTATTTCAGCTCCTTGAACTTTTCACACAAACAGCGAACTACTCAGAAACCAAACTGGTAGGAGTGACGTTCAAGTTAAGAAAGACAATCTAATTCACTGTTGTGTGTTCATGTTCGTCGCAAAACCTTGAATTTGGTCATTTCACGTTGTTATACTTCACAGGACGGCAAAAAATTGTACCAAATTTTAAACTTACGTTCAGAGCGATTGTTTTTCCTCGTTAAACTTATTGTTTTGCGGCTGCCGTTGCCGTCGCCTTCGTCGTTGCTTCAATTAATTGATACGCCAGCAGCTCAGTCGAATCGGCAATCATTATTTGACAATTATTCCACGAGCGCGCGTTGGATATGAGATGATAGATAGCCAACGAGGCGCGAAGCGCTGAGTTGGCTATAATCATCTCATATCCAACAAGCGCGAGTGGAATAATTGTTTTATTAAAAACAATCAAGAAATATTGTAAGTTGTGGCTGGCTTCGCTTAGCAAAAACAACCAGAAGATCATTTTAATGATCCCTATCCTTGGGCATGGTATAATAGCTCATATACCATGGCCGCTAAGCCAATTAAATCCCTGGAATTGCATTATACAATGATCCATTTTTTAATAATACATCTTATTCAATAGTATTTTATTTTTTCGTTCTATTTCTTTACAAACTCAAATCAATCCTTCCACTTAAAGTTTTCTTTTTTTCTTTGAAAACGTTTTAATAACGATTGTGTTTTAAATTTCACTGTTAGATGTCCAGGCCTAAAATATTTTGGAATTTTTCGCATTGCTGTAGTTTAGTATATTTTCTTTGAGAGGTAGCTTCCCGGAAACAGGTGCTGCATGTCGAATAATTGGTACCAAGTTTATATTGTACCCTTGAATCTAAGTAACGTCTGCATTTAAAGCGGCTTATAAATGGAGACAAAATCATAAAATCTCGAAAACGTTACACTGGCTAGACAACCACCTGCTCAACACAAACTAAAACTCACGTAAGCCTTCTGTGATTGGCTACAGGGAGCTTATTTGCATCCATGCCTTTGATTTGTTAGCTGAGGTGAAAACATTTTTCTAGTGAAATTTCACCATGATACTTGGGTTGTTCAGTTATTACAACACAGGGAGACCAATATAAAAGTTACAAAGTTCAGACTTTTACAGTAAAGTTTCAAAAAATAACCTGAAAAACACTAAAAGTTGTTGTTTAAAAATTGTACAAGTAGTCGATTGGTTGAAGGTGTTAGCCTTCTTCATCAAACACGATTGGCTAAACTTTTCCATAAATTAAGCGAGTACTTGGTCATCAAAAAATCTAGAGTTCAAATTATATATTCAATATGAGGCCTATAGCAGAATTATAACAATGGTTATTTACCTTCATAATCACACTAAGATCATAATATTTACTTTTAAAACACCGTAAAAGTACAGATATTGTTATTTGTATTTCTTCATCTTTAAAATGAACATCAACTGCCATGAATGCGGTAAAAGAACCCAAGAAAATCAACTAAAAATGATTAAAACTAAGAGCAATACTTATTTCCTGGAGAGGTTGGTGAAAGGTCAAGTTGGGTAAAAACTCATGAAAGTGACTGGATAAACGTGTTGTCATTTGAAGGAAAAACTAAATTCAATATATCTTTGTGGTTGAAAATGTTTCTGCGGAAACGAACGGCCGCTCATACCGAATGCATGACTAGAGAATTTATACGTTAATCACATATTACCAGCAGCTAAGTCGGACTACAAGATGAGACTAGAAATTGATTTAATATTATCTCTAGAGAGCTGCGTAACGAAGGAAATGAGTCTGTGATATTTACCAAATCGAAATATAATTTGTAATAAGTTCCAACACCAAATAAAATTCCTTTAACTATTTTAACCCAAAATAATTGCGATGTAAATATTTTTCATCACTGACAATTTTTATCATCTACCAATAGATCTACTGATATGAACCGGTGGCTGACAATCATCATGAACAGAACCAAGATATCAATTGTTTCAAAAACGAAATTCCTTGCTATTTATACCGTTTGGAAGACATACACATGAATATAAATTTTGTATCATCGTGTTAAGTGCTTTTTAGTACTTAAAGAGATTTCCTCTGGATTTTTGCACGATTGAACAAACTAGACGGCGTTAGAATATGGCTTTTATTCACTGGACAGATAAGACTATACGTTTCTACTAAGGTGTGAACACCAAACAAAAGAATAGTACAGTACGCGGCGAATGAAACGAATTCATACAAAAATAGAAACTAAACCAACCTAACAGAAAACACTAAAACACAAAGAAAGTAAGTAGAGAAATTGCTGGTACAAAATGGCAAATAGTACATTTCAGGTTTTTGCTTTTAAGTTACACGAGGTTCGTTAAGACCAGCTGAGTGTTACTTCTGATGCTCAGTGTTTAAGGCGATAATAAAAATATTGCCCCCTTTTAAATACAGCTGCACCTTTCTGGTAGATGTGAAAAGAAGCAAAGAATCTGGTACAATACACAGTAAATGAAACACGTTGAAAATAAACTACACCAATATGGCTAAAACGCTAAACGGAAAGAAACGGAAATCGAGAAATGGCAATACAAAACGGTTGCGTTAAACAAGAGGAAGTAAGACCCGTATTCAATGTAATTTTGATAATCAGCGTAAGCTGAAAGTAAGAATATTAATTCTTTTTTTGACACCCTATACAATCAAATTCAATCTGAGGCACATTGCTGGTATGGTTACCAGAGATGAATTAAAAAATGTTTTAAAACCTCGTCAACTCAATTAGATAATATTTGCTTCCTTTATGCATTCAGTTTGCCTTCTTGTGTGAAGCCGAGCGGTGCGTCTTAAAGAAAGAAAAACCGATGTGAGTATTTAAACCTTTTTTTTTAAAAAAAAAAAAAAAAAAAACAGTTTTGTATGTAATATTCCAATTTCGTATTAGGATATATAAATATATTTTCTTTACGATTTATTGCAACTTTGGTCGCATATCGTTGCAACTGCTACAAGTGGTCCCAATCACTTCAAAGGGAACCATTTTTCTTCAGCGGCCCTTTTCCTTTCAGTTTTCTCAAAGTACATCGAAGAAACGTTATTTCCAAGCGGTAACCACTAATAAAAATGTTCAAACTAGCAGTTCCAAGTGAAAACTCTTGGAGTTCGTTGAAACTATGGCCCGTATTGATGTTTCTGTGCCAAAGTCAATTGAAACAAACAGAATAATACAGTACCTGCTGCTGCTACGAAATTTTGGGTTGACATTTTGCCGACTAAACCAGAATTTCTTAGGTGATTGAAAAGGCCTTTTGAACAGACATCCGCCGAAATGAACCGGTTGGCGCCAATAAGGAAACCATAACAATATCTCAATTGTTTCAAAAACAAAAATTTCTTCCAACTTATCGTTTTGGACACATGATTATCAATTTTGTACCATTTTAAGTTATTTTGTACTACTTGAAGAAATTTCCTCTGGTTTTCCACACCATTGAATAAACTAGATGGCGTTAGAATATGGCTTTTAATCCCTGGACAGATATGACTGTACGTTTCTGCTAAGGTGTGACAACCAAACTAATGGTACAGTACGCAGCAAATGATACGAATTCACACAGAAACATAACCCTAAACCAATCTAAAAGAAAACAGTAAAACGCAAAGAAAGTAAGTAAAGAAACTGCTGGTACAAAATAGCAAATAACACATTTCAGGCTATGTTTTCGCATTAAACCAGGTTCGTTAAGGCTAAGGGTTATTTTTGATAATTAGTATTTGGGGCGACAATAAGAATATTGGCCCCTTTTAAATACAGCTGCATCTTTCTGGTATATGTGAAAAGAAGCAAAGAATCTGGTACAATACACAGCAAATGGAACACATTGAAACTTAACTAAACTAATATGACAAAAACGTTAAACACAAAGAAATGTATATCGATAAACAGCAATGCAAAACGTCAAATGAATGATTTTTCTGTCTTTGTTTGTGTTACACAAGAGGTCTAAAGACTCGTATTTATTTTTTTCAATTTTCATAATAAGCGTCAGATGAAAGTAAGAATACCAGTTCTTTTTCTTTTTTCATACCCTAAACAATCTAATTCAATCTGAGGGACATGGTTGATATTGACACCAGAGCTAAAGTTCAAATACGCTACCGCCATCAACTAAATTAGATAATATTTGCTTCCTTGACGTATTCTAGTACTTCGCCGTCTTGTGTGAAGCCTAGCAGTGTACCCCAAAGGAGTAACAACAGATGTGAGTATTTAAACCTATTTTTTTAAAAAAAAAACAGTTAAGCATTAAAATTCCTTTTTCTAGTTTAATATTAGGATATATCAATATATTTTCTTTGCGATTTATTGTAACTTCGTTCGCATATCGTTGCAACTGCTACAAATGGTCCTCGTCAGTTCAAAGGGAAGCATTTTTCTTCTTCGGCTCATTCTCTTCTTTGTTGAAAGTACATCGAATAAACGTCATTTCAAAGCGGTAACCAGTAACAAAAATGTTCAAACAAGATTTTCAAGAGAAGACTTCTTAAAGTTAGTTGAAACTATGGCCTGGAATGATAATGCCGTGCCAAAGTCAGTTGAATTAAGCGCAGGGAAATATTAAACGAGAAAGCGGAATTAAATCGATTTGGACTCAGTAATGTTAGTGATGGACTTCCTGGCCTTAAACGTCGTAGAACTTTGTACGAGTCAAGGACACCCAACAAAAAATTAGAGAAAAATAGTTAACATGTTGTTTCCTGCATTTTGACAACATTTTATGTCCTTTTTTATGGGCAAATTTTCGTAAGCTAACACAGTTTAATCGGTTCCGATCGGTTTTTTTTAGCTGAAGATTAAAGTTACCGGAAATTTTATTCCCTGAATTTATGAGCAATTGTTGGCTTTTCGAAAGTGCTGGTTAGCGTTTTTCACAATTTTTGTTAGTTTTCTGCGCTGGAAAGTTTTACCACAGTTTTTCTCACAATTTAATTTAAATTTCTGTGGCAGGTAATGTCCTTCCAAAGGGATATTGACCGAACCGAACTACTGGGTTCCCCTGACGAGCTAGAGAGCTTAAGCAACGGCAACGCCAACAAAAGCGTAACGAAAATATAACTTCGTTTCGTTTGTGCTTGTTCACGATAATTTTAACTTTTACACAAACGGCGAACTACCTAGGAACCAAATTGGTAGGAGTGGAGTTCAAGTAAAGAAAGAGAATAAAAAATTCACCGTCGTGTGCTCACGTTCTCCACAAAACCTTGGATTAGGTTATTTCACAGTATTTTTTGAATGACGGCAAAAATTGTATCACATTTAAAACCTACGTGAAGAGCAATTTTTGTTTCTCGTTAAGCCTATTGTTTTGCGGCGTTGCCGTTTTCGTCGCCATCGTCAATGATTGAGCTCCCTAATTAATTTTAAAATACGCCAGCAACTCATTCGAATCGGTAAGCTTTATTATATCTTATTCATTTGCATTTTATTTTTACTATTTCTTTCCATACTCAAATCAACTTTCCCACTTAAAGTTTCCTTATTTTCTTTGAAAACGTTTTAATGACAATTATATTTTTAAATTTTACGGTTAGATGTTCTAACAACGGACAGCCCTAAAAAGCTTTTTGGATTTTTACATTTCCCTGTGGTTCCGTATTTTCTCTAGAAGTCGCTTCCAGGAATTAGATGCCGCACGTGGAATGAGCGCTACACTCCTTTATAACGACGCAGGCGAAAGTAAAATCATGGATAAACCTTCCGGTTCGTTGTTAGGAAAAAAAGGATCCGTGTTGACTTCAAAATTTACTTAAAGAAAGCAATGCTCTTAGATAAGTGCTGCATCAAGAGGGCGATTTTTTTTTTCTTAAAGCGTCGTGATAGTTTTTTGAGCAAGTGACTGAAAAACTTTTTTTAAAGTTTCTTTTGCAAAAATGTTTTCGGAGGGGCAAACATCTCGATGAAAACGCGAAATAAGGTCAGCTAGTATTTTCTAAGAGCCAGTAACAGCTCCTAAATTCGGAAAATAAGATTTCATTTTCTAAAACCTTCTGGAACTCAAATTTGCAGCTGAAGCATCCGAATAGGTAAATTTGTATTAGATTACACAAATAAGCCTTAAAAAGGGCACAAACGATCTGGGAACAGAGGAGATCGCATTTTATGTATTTTATTCAAGTGCTCTCGTTAGATACCCCTGATAATAGTATAGACGACCTTAAATAGACTGAGTTGGCAAACCGAAGGCTTGAGGCAAATTTTGTACGATCTGGATCGATCGTGGATTTTGGAGTTGATTGACTAAAAATATTAATATATTTCCTGAAATAACAAAAAGGCTCATCAAAAATAAATTTTTTAAAAACATTGCCATGTAAAAATAGTCCTACGGATTTACATCCTGTTCTCTTAAAGCGCAAATCCCAAACCATTATCGTTTTTGACTTTGAAAAAGGATAAGCAGAAAATGCCGAACTAATAATGATAAGCACCAAAAAAATAGGCTAGTGGCTAACGTGGACCACCAAGCCCGTCCGCTTTCATTACAAGTTGCAATAGTCTTTTGATTCACGCTATATTGGAAGCTTATTTTACGATTATTCACTTTGCAAATCAACTGCCTCGACTGTTTTTCTTCTAATTATATGGAAGACTCTAAAACAAAAATCTAGTGTGTTCACTGATAATCTAGTTTGAAATAAAAATGTTTTTCATCATGGTTTAAAATTAAAGCTTTGCTAATCGTTCCTCTCACGATTGAGCCATTTTGATAAGAAACGCGACTTTTCGTCTGCTTACTGCTGATCTTCATTGTTCTTCATTACCTGGCTCGTGTTTCAGTGGCTCTTGGTGATTGGTGCACTTCGATCTTTGACGAAGTTGTAAATGATTGGAGGATTTCGATCCTGGTTTAGGCGACGTTAATTCCTTTAACGGTCCGTTGTTGTACCGGTCAGCTGTTGTGTTGTTTGATGAGGGGCATATTCACCAAACCGGGATTTAAATTTCATTATCCTTAATTTTGCTGGGGTGAAGCCTTAAATGAATGGCCTTTAAAACGCTTTTTAACCAATGGTAGTTGCGGGAAATTAACTACACCTTGTCCCAAATATATTAAATTAAAATAAAGTTTGTGGTACTTTGTAATAACGTAGCCATCGCAAATTGTCATAGCAAGTTGGCGTGATTTGTAATACTCTAAGTTGTCACAAATTGTCAGCGATCTGTTTTTCACGAGCGAGAATGAAACTACCATTATCAACATCCTCCTGATAGTCTTCAACATCTTATCGTTCAACCAGCTGAATATTAAACTGAAGTCGACCACTAAATCCATACTTTAACTAGAAAACATGTGCTGAATGATGAGGAAGCCTAAATTAATAAGCTTCTGTCATTTCTTTAGTGGTCCTCGTCAATCTCGACTGCCTACAAGGAAATAAAGAATGCTATTAGTGTTAAGAATATTTAAGCTCCAGTCAAACCCTTCCCCATTGAGTTTTTTGTGTCTTTCAAAATCGCTACAAATGCATGCATGACCAAATGATCAATTGAAAATGACGCCGAAATAATATTGAAAAATTCCTTTTAAGACCCCACTTGGTTTCACAGGGTACCCATGAAATCACAGGACCTCTATTCTCCTTCCTCGAACGCAATTAACTGAAACGATGACACGACTAAACTGGGTGTTGATAGCCCAATGTTTTCTAGATATGAAACGTATCACAACTAAGAGCAGCAATCCCAACGAAGAACGACAAATGTCTAAGTGTAGGTGTAGTAAATGTTTGTTTTACGCAGAGCTGACTGAAGAGTTCAACTTTGATGATGACGATGAAGTCAATTTTGGTCCTCGGCTCAGTCTGTGGCTTGCATTAGTGATGGTACACCATTCAGATGCAGAGGGTAGGGAAACCCATTACTAAATGGTTTAAATACTAGCTTTAAATTATTGTCTGTGAATGAGAGTGCTAATTTAAAGGGGAAGTATCACGAAAATTTTATGTCGTTTCAAAGCCCAAAAATGTTTGTCTGACAACATGAATAAAAAATAATTGTCTAGTTTTGTTATAAATTATCACCCCAGTGTAATAACACTGTCGATTAGTGCCCCTGGCCAGAGAAATAGTAAGTGGGAATGGATTAAAACTTGAAAAATATTAGGCTAATGTTTTTCAAGTTTTCGCATTTTTGTTTCAAAAATGCGCTAAAACAAAGTACGAGTTGTTCCAGTCAAGAATTGGGATGATTTCTCTCCTCTCGTTGTTCTAGAATTATTTTGTAGCAAAGTGAAGGTTTTATTTCACCATTTTTAACACAAGAGGTCAAAAACCTCATGATACTTCCCCTTTAAGCAAGGTAATCGAGATTTCATCCAATTAACATTCTTAACTGACAGAGTTGTACCCACTACAAGGTTTAAATAGTAATTTACTTTCATCCTCTATTAGAAATCGAGTATTTTAGTGATATAGCAGTTAAAATGAGGAACCAACTAATTTTTATTCAGCAAACGAAGAAGATGCGCTCCATGGTTAAATAAGTTTACTATTGCTATATTATTATAAGGTTATATAAATAAGTTGCCGGGATAGTCAAGAGCAGCAACCAGAAATCTGTGGCCCAATGGATTGTTTGCCTAGGATTTTGAACAGTCAATCAGTAGTGAGTTAAACGGGAGAATGCTTATTGATTTCAAGTGTCAACGCTGGGCTTCGACTGATATACACGCTAAATGAGAGAGACTGAAAACGGTGATCGGCAAATGAAGTCTGGGAGTCACGCGCAAAAAGTTTTATATTCTTCCAACCTCCACCTTGGGTTACAATAGGGTATCTTAACGTGCTTGTGATCATAAGGTCTGTATAACCGATGTTAAATTTTCTTACTAGATTTTATCAAAATTACTTCATCATGGAAGGTGATCAAACAGTTCACAACCACGTACAAGGAACGCGAATGCTGCGTCACAAGTAAGAATTGCAATGAATAGATTGCCGATGGATTAATGTAACAATATATTTAACTACCTTATTATAGGAATATAACGAAGCATTTTAACAACGCAAACAAAATCTACGCGTTACAAAATTAATTTCTATAGCAACCCGCGCTTTCAACAAGACAAAACAACAACGTCCAACAACGGAACTCGAGGTTTACTACCGGCAAACCATATCGAAGAGCTTGGTTCTTCATTTCAAGAGGTGTAAAGGTAGATTAATGTGGACCAATGAAATGATGAGTGGTACAAGTACGGATGAATCTCTCCCCACTATGAAATTCATCACTGGTTAAAAAGATTATCACGTGTATTGCATAAGCTGGAAAACCATTATGAAAGCAACAGCTTGCGTTTAAGCAAGAGAAAGTCAATAAAAAGGAAGGTTCGCAGTCGCTGGGCAAAGAATATTGCCAGGAACCTTATTCCATTCTACTGTCGGACATATTCCAGTAGAACTGAGCCGATAAATCTGGTATGCACTGCAGAGAGGAAAGAGAGATGCTGCTGAGATAAGAGGTTATGAGGTAAAATCCATTAGATCAAGAGAGGATGAAGTCCTCTCTTAATAAGATACAAGCCACCTCTGTTTATTCAAGGCGGTCTGCAAATTCCTATTGAGGTGACTGTAAAATGGGAAGACAGAAGGGCGATGGACATCCTGCACAAGCAATTAGAAGAAGCGAGCTAACCCCTTGGAGATAACGATCGTTACATTGGCGAATCTAAAGACATTTTAGAATCAGTATTGAATGACGTGTCGACTGACTCAGATGGAGAGGTAGATTACATGTAACATTGTTGCAAATAAAGGTGTCTTAAAATAACGGTGCCGTAAAATAGTGTGATTCTAATAAACAATGACGTAAATTAAGTTTTGTAAAATTAAAGCGAATTTGAAAAATTTGCGTTAATAACATGCATCGTTAATTTCCTATGATAAGGTAAACGTAAATTGGGTACATTATACTCACACCCAGCTCCCATCATCGAAGAGAAAAATATATGCATTTCGCTGAAAATGTGGTCCTCAGAATCACAAACACCCCACCATCCCCACCCGGTCTTAAGCTCCTAGACTGATCTTGGCTTTTACTGTTAGCATTTGGCACGTTTCGCTATATATAATAATTCACTGAACCACATCAGTATTCCCTCATATCCAATAACCCCTTCAGTAAAACAAATAAGTAGGTAGAAATTAGAGGTTGAGGAACGGAGGATGACGTCACAATGAAATTGATTTACAATTAAGGTCATTCCCCTGTTTTGCAGTGCGCAACTCTACTGCGCACAATGGCAAAATAAAAAACTTGCGCTCATTTCTAGCTAACTACTGAGTATCACTCAATCTTACTTGCATCTAACAACAAAATTCTTAACTTGCATTTTGCGCAGAAATAACGGTGTTTTCATAAGACTCGCCCCAGGCCCTTCGCAGAGAAACCAGTTTTGAAGCTCGATTTACCACTGCTTTGTGAAATATCTGCAAAACCAACCCGGTGAACCTATTTTCTCTTTTCAGATTTCTAACCACAATATCGTTTGCCAACTACCGTGAAAATTTAAGGAAAATCCTAGAGTTAGAAATATCAAATTTTGCGCCTAATATCTAGCCAAGGGACATTTTGGCCTACCTTCAGAGGTAACGAATTAGATTATTTTGTTGAATATCTCAGTAGTACTGGTTAGGGATAGTTTTCAAACAGATTTCACATTGAAAATGATTTATGAACAGGGAAAAAAATCTATGAAATGAGCCGTTTACTGTTCCCTTCATAAAATAATTCCTGTTTTTGGCAAATGCCCGAGTCCTTTTTGTCCAAACATGCAGAAATTACCATATTTCAATGCTTCGTTGCTGAAGAACAAGCATGGTGACCCCCTCTTTTTATTTCATTTATGCAGTTTACATATAGTGAACCACACATGGGCAAAGTTTGGAAAAAATCTGAGTGTAGGTTCTATTTTAGAGGAAAGACCTTAAGCACAACTACTACAGAACAAACCAGTTTCTTGTGTATATAGTATTTGTTCTTCAATTGTAGTCCACAGTTTATTGAGATTTAATTGTTTTTCGCCGCGTCATAATATAAAATCCACAGTTCTCCTTCATTCGTCATCAAGCATTCGTGGTGTAATTGACTAAGGTCATTCATCTCACATCCTTCACAATTTTTCCTTGCTTCATTATAGACAAGGCGATTCATTTCTCTCGCAAATACACCCTATATAATGTCTGCTATTTTGTTCTTCATTAGTTGTGCTTAATTGTAAATCAATTTCATCAGCTAGCAAATTTTCACTTTGATATCCGTTACACATGATTTTCAACTCTGTAGACAGGAAACAAACGTCTCCTTCTGCTACTTTTCAAGAAAGACTAACACTTACATTTGCTCCTCTTTTATAATGAAAAATCTATCAAAAATTATCTTGGCAGCTATTGCGCACTTATACACTTAAGGACAATGGCTATAGACTATGACATCATGTATCCAAAAATAAAATTCAAAAACCTGTCAAACCAATGATACCGCCCATGACTGCCATAAGTTAAGGAGAGGAATTGCGTCATTAACACCCAGATTCTATTTTTAGCTCATTACTTAATCTTACGGGAGGGGAGGAAATTACGCCCCTTGCACCCCGACGCATGCACCCTTGTTTCTTTTTTTAGCTTATGATGTCATCGTTTTGATGACGTCATCCTCTAGGCTATTGTGACGTCATCCTCCCGTTCCTTAACCCCTAATTTCTACCTACTCAACTATTCTGTCCATAAGATAAAGAACCACGAGAAGTGAATTGAAGACAATTTTTAAATTACTTAATAATCTACTATCCTGACGCTAGTTCCACACAAGCAAGTCAGTTTTCCTGAAAATGTTTTTAACACATTTTATTTCTCCGTGAGTAAAGGGTGGTTGTTTCAGATACGACCAGTATGTATGAACTGTTTCATAAGGCAACATGTATGCAAATGCATGTAGTTTTGATTTCGTTGTTGAAAAAGAGGCCACCGAGTAGCTCTAAGGATCACTCACATGATTGGCTGAAAAAACAAAACAATAGTGGAGCAATGAACAAGCAATAAAAACAAAGCACCCTAGCCCTGAAAAAATAGAGCAGTGTGTTATATGTTCAAGGAGATGCATTCTACCTGGAAAAAGGTCCGTTGGGCAAAAGAATAGCTTACTCTTTTGTCAACCAATCGATTAACAATTCACTCCCAGCAGTTCTGGAAATATCTTTCTGCTGATCACTTATAAAAGTACACAGAAACCAAATCGTCTAAAACTTTTTAGGTTTCCAACGAAAAAAACAGCATTCGGAAGAACTTTTCGATGTTTCTTACTCAGTCCCTTTGCTTTCGAATTCACTTTTTTTTTTCGCTTTTTACCGTTCCTTGTGATGGGCAAAGTTTTGGCTAAAAGTTGAGGCAAGAGTAAATTTTTAACAAGAAGTGGTGGTCCGGATGAAGGCTATATTTTTTCTTCCATGTCTTTTCACGGAAAATTCTTCTATTTTCTTTGTATAACTCCGGCTTCATTCATCTGATCGTTCTCGTTGCATCGTTGCAAGAACTCTTCCGACTGTATCGGGTGACTCTCAACAGTCAGAATAAAACACAGCTTCGTTACATTGACTGCATGCACAAGTAGCAGACTACAACAAGACGAGCCTAAGGCCTGATGGGGCGTTACTCTGAACCAGACCGACCCATCAGCCAATGCCGCGACACGATAGCAATCAAAATGTTTAGTTCATGCATGAATCTTTGCATGTAAATCGTTTCAAACACTCGTCTGTAATCAGAAATTTAAAACTGTTTTTTTCTTTTTTCAGCATTGGAAGACTGTACATCCGATAGGGTGTCCCTGGGTAACAAAGGTATGTAATGTAGTTCTCGATCAAGAACCGGAGACGTAGATTGTAACATACACGTTTAATATAGCAGCAAAAGGCGAAGCGAAGGAAGGTAAAGTGAAGTGAAGTGAAGTGAAGTGAAGTAAAATGTACATGTGAGCAATAAACTTTTATACCTACTTGCAATTCAGTGGCATGGGCACTACTTATATGATCACCGCAGGCCGGAACTGGAAACTAAGCGATATCACGACATCCCCCTTTCCGAGGAAAAATAAAGAAAAGACAAACTGTAACAAATAGATGCTCAACAGTTCAAGGCTGTCAAATGCCTAGAATATGATACACATTGCATGCTCATAAGTTCAGTCTCCCTGGAGCTCTAACTTTTCTACTGGATCTACTGAGTGGCGGGGCAGGAGTAGGGTCTGCAGTCGAGACACAGATTCTGTTTCAGCAGAACAACAGGAAGCACTTCCAGGGAAAACAGAGTCATTGCTTTCTCCACATTTTATATGGTCATCCACTTGTAAGGTAGAATCAGACAAAAAGGATAACGTGCTACGATTTATTTCTCTTCAGATATTCACGTTACGTGCGAGAATAAGCAAACCTGATTCTTGATTCCATCACCAACATTCGATTTTGTAAATTGTATTTCTAAGTTTGTGTACAAATTGCGTAGGTTGAGTACTTCTCTCACTTCTCTCCAGATTAAGATTAGGATGCTGTTATGTCATATAGTGTTTTGCAGTGTTTTGTGGCGCTTGATTGGTGAACAGGCGGATTTTAAAAATCGTCATTACACGCATGTAACTAGTTCCAGTACCAACTACGTTTAAGAGAGAAAAATCTCTTAAATCTTGGAGAAAGACTATTTTTATTTTTATGAGTCGAAGATATTCGAAACATTACTTGTCCTCTTAACTTGACGTACGTTTGTTTTCATTTGTAAATAATAAAACTGTTACTGAAGAAAATGAGTAAATATACTTGTTTATGATGTCATAAAACTTCTAGAAAAATTAAAATTAAAAAAATGAAACATCACGTTTGGCACCTTAGCAATCTTTAATTATCGGCACTGCTCTCAATTTTCGCATGTTTACGCTGTTTGACGTGACTTTCCAAATTTGGTTGTGACTCAAAAAGCTCGAAACCTAGATTCTCCAAACAACTTCCCTGTGGAAGATATGATTTCCAAGATATGACGATTAGGAAATTACCCACAACAATCGAAAATAAGAAACTTTGAGTCGGAGGCATGGGCCGCATACTCGAAAAAAGGGAAAACCGAATAAAAAATACCACGACCCAGGCTTCAAACATAACATCACTTGCATTTCTTTTGATGCGCCCATGCCATTTACTCTTTGCAGTATGCAAGCTTTTTGTCCCATGAACCTAGTTTAATGGCTTTAGCTCCCACGGGTCTCCTGTAGCTCAGTGGTAGTGCATCCGAACTAGTAATCGGAAGGTCTTAGGTTTGATTCCTGTTAAGAGAACTTGGATTTCCTTTCTCCGAGTATGTCTGTGTCAATGACTAAGAAAATTTTTTCATTTTAATTGCTTATTATTTTGTTGTTAGCTTCTTTCAGTTGCAATGATTTCCGTGACAAAAAAAAAATACTGAGGCCTTTAAAGAAGAAGTGCAAGGATTGCAACATTGTATTAATCCAGTCTATGGTGAGTAAGTTAATGAATAACCGTATACATGTATCTCCACTGTCCTTAAAGTTCAAAGGGAGGTACTAATTTTTGTCTACTTTCAACTACACAATCTTGTAGCTAAGAATATGTTTCCTTTTTCCAACATCTGAAGTGCACAGAACTCCTCATAATCTAAAACTTATTAAGATTTCTGACCATTTAGAATCATGACGCAATCATTAGGGTGTACAATGGGCGCAAACAGTTCTTCTCTTAAGGACGGTGCCTACTTATACCGAAGTAGTTTTGCGCGGTTTATGATTATGTGGGGAAAGCAGATCTCAGCAAGGGTTACTGACATCCAAAAAGAAAATTGGGGAGCCACGCATTTGTTTAGAGATAATTAAGCAACAATAAATCTAAAAAGCTGTAAAGTATAAAGGAATGTATGGCGTTTTTTCCAAATTGAAGCTTTATTGTCTCTGAAAAATGCATGGTTACCCAAAATTTTCTCTTTGGATATCAAGAGCACTTGCTAAGTTCTGCTTTTCCGCGTAGTTTTAAACCGCGCAAAAATATCCCTGTATTAGTAGGCACCACCCATAGGAAACCGGGTATCTCGAGATGCGCAGAACGTATGCTCAGTAACAAAAGTAGGCACCGTCCTTAAATAAGCGTGTCGCTGATAACCCGGCAAGAAATTTTTTCTTCCCTCTAAGCATGTTTCATATACAAACTAAGCATGTTTGTGGTTGAATGAGTGAATAAGTATATGACTAAGCGAGTTGGTTAGTGAGTTAAGGAGGGACGGACGGAGAGGAAGAGAAGAAGAAAGAGTGGAAGAGAGAGAGTTTCACTTTCTCCTGACTTAATTAGCAATTTAGAAGCCAATAGTTTTAAATTGTCTCACTTTTCATACCTAACAGATCATTTCTCTCCGAGGATCTGTCTTTCATGACCAACAAAAACACATATCTTGCTTGAGAGTGAGGCCTTTGTATTGATTTTTTAAAGGCAAAACAATTCTATTCTTCTTTTAAACTGTACAGAATAAATAACAATAGATAAAGGAGTGATCATCGCAGTTTCGTTCTTAAGAGTAAGATGTGCGCGCAAGTGGCCCCGCGCTCCGCTGACGCGCTCGACTCTTCTCCCCGAGTATCGTGCTCCCTTAGTTTTTTGCGTTTATTCCCGTGGATTCTCGACCAAAAGACAGACTCCTTTTAATTCAAAATATGGTAAATTAATTTCATTAATTTCATTCAATAGATCACCATGTCTTCCTTTTTCTCTCTCTTTTTCAAAGGTTAAAGACGATGGATCAATATAACTAACAGAAGACCACGAAGCTTGTATGAACTAAACTGTTATCCAGCCTTTGAAAACCAATCCTCCAATATCTGGGCCTAATGTTTGATTTTAGATTATCTGATACTGCGATAATTCGTTAATAAACTATGAACTGGTTTGGTCAAGACGTTTCGCCAAATTACCGGTAGAGTGACGTGGCAACTAAAGACACAGGATCCATTGGAATTCTATATTCAATTGAACAAGACACAACTCGCCTTGTTAATTCTAAAACATCTTTACTTTGTACAATAAAGGTTTCCAAAATAAAATCCTTCCGTCAGTGAATTGGGACCATTTTCTGCTTCATGATCCTTCTATATCCCTCGGTACCTCTTGTCTCTTTCGTACAGCAACGGGTATGGTTTCCGCCATGTTTAATTACACACTATGGTACGATATGAAAATTCGTTGAGTTTAATTCAAACATGTAAAAAAACTGTAGCCAAAGCCGTACCAGTGAGACAAGACCGAGGGGTATAAGAGGGTATGGAAGCAGAAAAACGTTACAATTCAGAAGGATTTCATTTTGGCAACCTTTTTTGTGCAAAGTAAAATGTTTGGATTAACAGGAGAGATGCGACTTGTACAATCGAATAGAATTCCTTTAGATCTCGTGCTAAGGACAGCTTTAATTGCTGAACTGTTTGCACCCTATGTAGTTGAAGTTAAGAAAGAGATGGTTCTTAAGGTCATAATTGTAACGACTCCTTAACTGCTGCAGGGATAGCCTGCGCAAGCAGATCGAGTCATCGATACAGTAGAAAAAAAAGAGTTTCATCCTCAACCTAGTTATGTCTGCAAGTACGAGGACTGGTTGTTTTGGCCAAACCAGGAAGATGTGTTTTCGGTGGCTTTTTACATCCTGTTTTATTTGAATCCAGTTTTAGTTTAACTGTAACTTATTATGTTTCGTAATATCCGCGTAATATCTCCAAAAACTCTAGAAAAAATTATGTTAAATGACTACTGGAACAGATGAGGTTGGTGGCTGTGGAAAGGCTGGATTACAGTTTAACTATGAAAGGGTTGCAGTTTATATAATCAGATATTACAGTGGGATTGGGTACATTAATAAAGTGCGCTTTCTATTGACCGTATTCAGGAATAAGAATAAGAAAAATAGCTGTTAGATTTCTCCTTTTAAGTTACTGTAACTTTGGAACGACACTTCTTCAAAAACTTTCGCTGACGCACGATAATTTTAGAGCCATTTTGTACTCCAGTAACTCAAAGGGCCTGTATGAGACATTTCTTGTTATCACTGTATGTATTCGTATTCCAGAATAGGGTCAATCGAACGCACCATAAGTGGAAAAGTGTTAAAATGAAAGTATGTTCATTATGGGAAATAAAAGGCATTGCCAAAATATATATTTTGCTCCGTCAGTACTTATGATGTCCGGTGTATGTCTGTCGAGCCGCGGTGTATGATTTTTAGTGCAGAGTGATAGGCTAATCGAGTGCCGGCCGATGTGTAAGATTTCAAGAGAGGTAACTCCCAGCTTATTCCAACATAGAATGTCATTCCGATATAAAGAATCGTGCGTACGAAAGGAAATAGGTTGAGAAATACGTCTGGGAAATAAACGTGACGTGTTTTAAGCCTTGTAAATAAATCATTGGTTTTTTTTTCAGTTAGTAACACAAGAAAAGTAAATCCTAGTTACCCAGCTGGAGTCGAACCAACGTCATTCTGATAACTAGTTTAGATACTCTACCACTGAGCCATTAAGGAGACTCGTGAGTGCTACGGCCATTAGACAATCATTTTGCATACCAAAAGATTTGAATGTCGATGAGTGGTATATGTGAAATAAATGTAACGTTTCGAGTTTGTATGTGCCACTCACTGAAAAAGTACATCTGTCATTTATTCACAACGCTTATAAAACGGAACGTTACGTTTACGATCAAGTCGAGTCGGAAAGTCATGCATAGGTTCGACGCCTGTTCGGAGAACTCGAATTTCCTTTCTCCGAGTGTTCCTGTGTCACTGACTGAAAAAATCTATCGCGAAAAGAAATCTGTTTTCAACTTGTAAACAAAAAAATAAGAAAAGGTCAAAAGGAACACATTTCGTGTAGGTTTTCTGCAGAGGAAGATCTGTGGTGGAACTACTCGATATTTTGGTCTGCCTACACGAACAGGAGTTGTCGAAAATTATACGACCGTATTTATTCGTATGCTTGATATTGAACTGAAACCCTTTTTTTCCTTCGTTATTGAGGAAACATCACGTGACGAACCAAAAGAGCGTCTACAGGAAAGGTACCTGCGAGGGGAATACATAAAAAAAAATAATAATATAAACTAAATTCGATTTTGAGACGGCATTACGACTTTATATTGACGGCTAGTTGGAAGAAAATATATTCTGTATTAGGCGGAGTTGCGAACCGTCAATATAAAGTCATAATGCCGTCTCAAAATCGAATTTAGTTTTTATCGCGATACTGACATTTTGTTGGAGAAAGTAAACGGATAAAGTACAAATCGTGCGCTGATTGAAAGAGAAATTCTTACTTCAGTTAAACTATAGCCATGGTAATATCCGTGTGCGAAGTTTTTTCTCAGGGCGGGTTATTTGAATTTTTGGGTTTTATTTATTTTTTGTCAAAACAAAGAAAATGCAAAAATTTACAGTCCATAAAGCATCTACCATTGATGAAATAGACGAGCAAGTAGGTTTGAACATTTTACCAGCAAATGTTATTGAAAATTTGTTACCGCCGAGATATAAACAACAACATGAAAACAGTGTTAAATAAACCTCACAACCAGAAGCAAAAATAAAAAGAGCAACCATAATAGTACCCAAAAACGAAAACAGAGCATCGTTATCCTAGCTAAGATGCAGTGGAGATTTAGAAACTTGAAAGAAACCAAGCGGTGAAGGATACTGTAAAAATTACCGAGTCTGCCGTTCGGCGCTACGACAATAAGATCAAATTGACAGACCTGAGCCATGAAAGAGAACGCAGCAGAGCTCTTGGAGCAATTTTTTCTAGAGATAAGAGACATCAGAAAAGAAACAGATCCTTTTGCTTTGAAAATGCCATAATTTATTGGAATTTAAGCTCATTATTATTTACCGTGGCCGCTTTCACACTCGAGAAAGTCCTTTTTTAAGTAATTTCTCTCCATCGAATTCATAATCACTCTTTTTCGCTTACCTTCGAGAAAAAAGTTGTATCCGCTGTATCATGGTACATGTTCACCACAAAAAAAGATATTATAAGTGGTCCTTGAACAATGTCAGAAGCTTTGTAAACTGAAATGTTCATGTTCATTCACAGAAGTAAAATTTTGATCTGTGCGCGCCGAATCAATTTAAGAGCCGTGCTGTCAGGCTTACATGACAATTTTTGAGCCAATCAGAAACCGTCATTTTGAGACGACAATATTGCAAAATAACGTCGTCTTAGCGCAATGGGAAGATCCCCCAGGATCGCGATAATTTACATATATTTGCATCTGAAAAGCTATCCCCGTTTAAGTCTTGTTGACATGCTAGTTTCGGTTCAATCACGGTCTATTGGTATGCAAGTACGGTAGCCTGTAAGGTTGCTATGAAGAAAACAGTTAAAGGATTTAAAATATGCGAGATGCGAGTTGGGAAAATGCGACGTGAAAAATGCGAGATGAAAATGCAAGGTGCGGAGGAAATTCAAATATGAGGCAACAGTCCGACTTATCAGCGACGAAAAGCAAGGAATATGACGGCGACTTTCGATGAGGTTAAAAATCGCACATTTGTCTTATGTGTAGTAACGTGGGCATTATATATGCACTACCAGAGCTAAAAATAAAAGAAAAATGTGCGATTCTTATAAGTAACCTCATCGTAAACCGCTGCCATATTCCTTGCTGACTGGCATTTTCTATCAACCATCTCAGAGGGGTAGCTACCTGTATGCACGTACGCAAGTGCTTACAGCTGTGCTTACCTGAAGAATATGCTGATCATTCTCTTTTTACATTTAAGGGGGGTGGTAAAACAAAAACACCTCCCCCACTCCACAATAAAAACACTAACTCAATTTTGAGGGCTCCTGCTATTTCCTAAGTAGTATAAACTCTCATAACCTCAGGATGCAGATAAGACAAAGAAATTTAAATTTCTCCTAAATTTAAAAGTTACCAAACTATTGTCGTTCACTGAAGACCTTGAAGTAGTGATTAGGACACTGTGTTATTGATATTTTGTGCTCAAATAAAAACCCATACCGGTTAGATTTGAACACCTAGTGACACTGCATTGACAAAAGTAGGTTAAAATATACCGGGGAACTGGTCAAAACTATTATGCACGCTCGGTACCCACCAAAATAAATTGGTAGAAAGAGGAACACCTATTGTTAGTCACAAGGTGATAGGACATATCTGCGACGGAAGTCCAAACTGCAACGCTATGTCTACAGACCCATAG